>NW_004955501.1:6106941-6110932 GCF_000276665.1 Chinchilla lanigera
ATTAAATATGCAGCATATTACATCATTTTGATAGTCAGATCTACCCATTTTTTTTTTTTTTTTTTTTTTGGTGTTATACCTAAAAACCAAAATGCAAAGAGATTTTCTGCTATTTTTCTAGAAACTTTAAAGATCTCGGAGAACTCACGTTATCATTACACAATATGTGCCTTAAAAGTCTTCACTGCCTACTAATATAGCTATTGTAATAATCTTTTAGTATTTCATGGTTTATCTTTGTCCATCCTATTATTTTTAACCTACATCTTCCCAGCAGGTTTCTCATAGACAATGTATAGTTAATTGATCTTGCTTTTTAACTCATGCTTGCTTTTGAACTAACTAATGTGGTCACATTTAAAGTGGTTATTGTTTTACATTTGCTCCATGTGTTGTCTACTATCATCTCCTTTTCCACGTTCTATTAAACGTATTTTTAATAGTTCTATTTTTCTACTACTTTTATATCTCTTATATCTACTTTTTAGTTGCTGTTCTATAGTTATAATATACATCTGTACTTAACCAGTCTAACTTCAAATAATAGGTTTATGTGGGGTACTTTCTTTGTATTAACGTTTTACCCTCTACTTTTACATATGATACATACACTATTTTCCCTTCACAAAATCCTATCGAACAATTAAAAATAAGAAAAAAGTAAATTTTATTCTGCTTTCATGTGTTTCACTGACAGTATTCTTCAATTCTGTAGATCCAAGTTTCACCTGTACCAAGAATTTCTTTTAAACATTTTTTATACAGCAGATACACAGATGTTGTATTTTCTCAGCTTTTGTTTCAGTGTACCTTCATTTTCACTTGAAAAATGTTTTGCTAGTATAAATTTGGGGTTGACAGCTTTTTCTTTCAGTAAAATTGTCACTCAGTCCTTGTCTTGCTTGCATTCTCTGTTACTCATCTGTTTCTATGCTTTTTCCCACTTTCAAAATTTTTTCTTTGCTCCCCTTTTCCCCTTTAGTTTAAATGTGATACACCTAGATATCTTTTCCATAGGTTTTTATGCAGAGGGGAGGGGAAGTACCCTGCTTGTATTCTTTAAGCTTCTTGGATCTTTGTTTTGGCATTAATTCTGGAAAATTTCCTCAAAAATTTCTTCTGTTCGCTCTTCTGGGATTTCAACTATGCATATATTAAAGTGACTAGTTCTAGTGTTTTTTTAGCATGTTTTTGTGGCACAGCTGGGAATTTCTGTTGACATACCTGTAAGTTCTGATTCTTTTCTTAGCTGTGACACATCTACCAGCTCAAAGGTTTCCTGCATCTCCTTATTGTTTTTCATTTCTAGCATTTCTTTTTGATTATTTTAGTTTCTATCTCTGTTGAATTTACCCACTTGATCCTACATTTTGTCTGTTTCTCTGTTTCAACCTTTAACATACAGTTTAAATTTCCTGCTGTGTAAGTGCATTTCTGACAACTGCTCTTTCTTTTAGGAATTTCTGTTTTCTTTCTTTCCTTTTTTTTTTTTTTTTTTTACTTTCTCATATGCCTCTCAAAAATTTTTTGTTTGCTGAAAACTAGACATGTTGTATAGGATAGCTGAGATAGAAGCCTCTGCGTAATCTTATGTCTCTCCCAGTAGATTTCTGTGATTATGTTTACTTATTCAAAGCTTCTAAGCACGGTGGCAAAGAGGGATGCAGTCTGTTGTTCTGACTGAGGTTCAGTCTAAGTTATATAGCACGTACGGCCTTCTTGGTTTTCCAGAACCTGCCCTGACTGTAGTTTTTTGGGTTCTGGGCCCTTCTCCCATGCATAATATTCTTTCTTGTTTCATGTCCCTCTAGCTTAGTGAATGTTCACAGTAGGGCCAATAAGCTTGCCTTTCCCTCTACAGATTAAAGTTCTGTTCCAGAAGAGAATCAAAGCAGAAGAATCAAGCAGTTTCTTAACCTCCTGAAAAGCCCTGCTGCTATTCCCCTCCACTAGGCCTGAATAACAGACACTCCCCAGGGTGGGCTCTTCCCAACCTTTTCTAGGCATATAACCAGTGACGTTTGTAGATAAACAGCAAGATAGTCAATCTTTATCAGTTTATTAGCTATTTTAACTGAACTCTTTTCAGCTGACAAAACCAAAGGAGGGCAATTATGCATATTTTAGAATAGAGTTACAATTATCTGCTATAAAAAGGAAACCTTCAAAAAATAAAACAACGCTGTCAATCACACCTACAGATTCAGTGGGTGATATCTAAAGCAGAGATGTCCAGCTTTTAAATTTCTGAGACGGGGTCTCATTATGTAGTTTAGTCTGGTCTTGAACTTGCTTATGTAGCCCTGGCTGCCCTCAAACTCATAGCACTCATGGTGATCCTCCTGCCTCAGCCTCCGAAGGGCTGGGATTACAGGTGTGCACCACCACACCCTACTAGCTTTTAAATTCTGCAAGCCTGATTTATCCACCCCCTTTTCATTGCTATTACTACTTCTGGGTGCTTTGACCCGAGTATGGTGCTTTTCTGTCTCCCTGGCACTTTTCTTGGTCTGTATTACACCTCTGTTGGCCCAGACCTGCCCCAAGCACAACTTCCTGTGACTGTCAATAAATGTAGCTGATGAGTACTTACTAAAAAAATATATAAATAAATAAATACAAGAGCCGGACATAGCGATACATGCCTGTAATCCCAACACTTGGGAGGTTTAAGGCAGGCCAACCGGAACTTCATAGCAAACCCTGTCTCAAAACAAAACAAAAAAAGGGAGGCTTTAAGGATCTGATAAAGCTGAGAAACACTGAATCAAAAGCATATTTCCAAACAATTCCCCTTTAGCCACCATCAAACCATCACCACTTTAGAAAAGGGGGAATATCTACTGTCTCTCATTGGAATACAAATGCCATTATTTTCCAAGAAATGAATTCTAGTCTTAAGGTCCTTTACACTCTTGTTTCTTAATAACTGACTCCTCGTTTCCTCCCTTAATATGTCCTACTTCCTGCTTTCAAACAAGTAGAAGGCAATGCTTTCTAAATAAAGACTTAAACGTTTACTGAATGCACTGTAACACTAATAGCCCAGGCCACGTTTGAGAAACAGCTGCTTAAACATTACTTCACATTATATTTAAAATATTAACAAGGTTTTATGTCATACCCTAAATTAAGCCAAACACGAAGCACTTTCCAGAAACCAAAGAACTGAGATCTAGTGTTTTCAGGATACTAAACGTCTGACTAGTTTCTATAAATCTTTTCTATTTAAAGGAAGTCCTGTTTCACATTCCCTTTAACCCACAGATTACTGATAATATACTGGAAAATCTGACCGCTGTAAATCATTTCCTCAAACGCTGTAATGTAGATGTTACTCCAAATCCGTAAGGTGAGAAAAAAAATACTGAGAAAAAGACAATCAGGTCCTGAAGAAATATCCTGAAATTTTACCTGTTTTCGAAGATACTTTATTCGAAAACGCTCAGAATAACCCAAAGCTACTGTATAAGAGCATTCACAGAGGATGCAAGAGCTTCACGTAGATTCTTTAGGCGAGGTAGGGCAGGGTAAAAGGAAAAAAAAGAAGCGAAAGGAAGGGAGAAGCAATTATTTTGGGAGCCCACCAATGCATTAGGGGAGATTTTTACTGCACTCTCCCAACAACGGCTAAAGGAAACAATCTCCAGACGAGTTGTGATTAACTAAACACCCCACAATAAAGGAGAAATTCAAAAGGCATTCTTCTCAGGTGCAGCATGTCTCAAAAACGCGTCTAACAGCCCCCCTCCGAGGGATCAAAGTCTGCCCGCACTCCAAAGGCTCGGTTAGGAAGTTAAGTCACAGCGGCTGGGCAGAGCCCACCGCGAATAAACTTTGCAGGAGGCAAAGCCTCGGGGAGAGCTCCGCTTGGGAAAGGGCAGGACTGGAGAAGAGCCGACGCAGCTGCTCCCGGCAGAAGGGAACGAGCCGGGCAAGGAACTCTCCGCGGGCCGCGGGCGGAGCATCCCGAAGAGCTGCGCGAGGCGCC
>NW_004955501.1:6111324-6136059 GCF_000276665.1 Chinchilla lanigera
CTGGGGCCGCGCCCTCCGCAGCCGCGGGTTCCCGGAGCCGCCGCGCCGCTGCGCCCGACCCCCGCCGCTTCTCCCGCCTGCCTCTCAGAGGCTCGCTCTGGAGGCAGCCATCTTCGCCAGGCTCCGAGCACCGCCCTCTCGTACGCCCGCGTTGCCACCGCCCAGGCGGTCACGAGACCTCGTCAGCTGACCCAGCGCTTCCGCCTTCTGCCCCGCCCCTTTCCGTGAAGTCCCTGCGCTCGCTGCCCCCTTCCGGGAAACGCCGCGCTCCGCCGGCCCGCCCGCGCCCGCGGTACCCATGCGCAGAGTGCAGAAGCGGGCCCGCCTCCTGGTGTGCAGAGGAGGATGCTCGCGCTGGAAGCAGCAGGCCTTCGCCCAGTTCTCCAGAGGCCTGCTGGGTCCTGGTCTTGTTTTCTGCGAAGAGTAGCACGGTGGCTCTGGATTTTCGCGCTCAGTACCCCGAGTGCGGGTGTGACGCGGTACCGAGCAGTCTGGAACCTCGGCTCGGCCCGGGTTAGCCGGAGCAGGCCGGCCGCACTGCTGGCCCGGGGACTAAGAACCACAGCGGAGCAGGGTTTAACTTTTGGGTGGTCCCGGAGGTCCTGGAGACCAGCGGCTCTGTCTGCCTGAGCCTTTGCTGGCTGGACGAGCCACACTGACAGCTCTCATTTATTGCCTGCTGATCGCGTGTGTGGTTTGCGTAATGCTGCTTGATCCTCGACGCTCTGAGATAGCAGTTACCCTAGTTTTGTAGGCAAAGTTCAGCCCCACAGTAGTGGACTGGCTGTTTGAACGGAAGTACTTTAACTCTAGAACTTGTGTTCTCTAGATGTTATCTCCCTGAACCTGTTGGGAAAGCTGGAGGGAGGAATCAGAATAGCCACAGGAAGGAATACAGTACAGGGAATAAATGAGGGTTCTGCCGGTACCTATCTGTTATCTGTAGCCTGTCATTTAGTTAAGAAAAGTCAGCGCGCCCTCCCAGACATAAACGGTAACGGTCACAGTTTAAAAATCAGTGACTACTACGGTCCCCCTTCCCCAAGGGATTGAACTCGACCTCCTGTGCTGGGCAAGCGTTCTGTCGGTGACTTATATCCCCAGACCTTATATTTTGAGTGACCCACTAAGTTTCCTAGGCTAACGTCAAACTTGTATCCTCCTGCCTCAGCCTTCCAAGTGACTGGGGTTACAGCTGTGCACCACCGAGCTTAGCACTGCTACAGTACAGGGTGACTTACACAAATACTTCATTTTGAGGGTTAAAGTTCTCTGATAAGGAGTTTAATGCACTATCTGTGTAGCAGTCCTGAATTTGTGATGTCTTGGGGTCTCCTTCAGTGGTTGATTTCTTTTTCAGAGGGTGATTGTAGGATGAAGAGTGGGTCTTACCGTTTCCTTCTTGCTCTTATTGACCTATTGCACTACTTTAGAGCAGAGAAAGATTTGTATTTAGCCTTGGAGTGCATTTTCCTGTAGTACAGCAGTATGATAAAGTGCCTATAAAGGTAGGTATCAGGATATCTGGTTGGGAAGACGTTACCTAAAATTAGAGTATGAAGGACTGAGTTAAAGGGGCCTTCTCCTTTCATCCCGTGGAAACACGTGTGTTTGTGGCTTTTTTATAGGTTACAAAGCCTCCCAGTAATTTCAGAAGTAGATGTGGGTGTATGTGAGAGAGAAAGCCAGTCCAGGTTGTCCAAGATACTTACTTGCCCAAGGTGACCTCCTTCCCAAAGGTTGAGCCAAGATTTAGTCACAGGACTCAACCTCATGACCAGTGAACTACTAAACCTCAACACTGCCTCTCTGTTCAGTATGAGACACCGATAAAATAAATCTCAGCGCCGTGGGTAATATGAACGCCCCCACCCTTCCGGTGGAAAATGTCCAGCCGCCCAAGACAGCTTTTTTCATTGCAGTTTTAGAAACCACTTTCCTTGTGTTGGTCCAGTTCAGTTTGCCCTCTGTTCTGTGAGTAGTAGTTTTGCTTTTTTTCTTTTGTCCTTCTCTATTATGCAGTGTTACTTTAAGTGCAGTACTTAGCAATTCGGATACTCGCCCAGCCGCACTGCTTATCCCTCTTACCTCAGGCACAGATTCTCATGGGTTTTTGTCTGTTTGCAGTACTAGAGATTAAACCCGGGGCCTTTTCATTGAACTGTACATCCCCAGCTAGTTTTTGAGTTTTATGAGACAGAGTCTCACTAAATTGCCCAGGCTGAGCTCAAACTTGTAATGCTCCTACCTCAGCCTCCCAGATAGTGGGGATTCCTGGTATGTGCCACTGCACCCAGCCAGATTCTCATTTTAATAAGCCATATTCCCAGCATTACCATCTGTGGTTCAGAAGATGAGTTCCAAGCCTTTGTATAACTCCCCTCCCTGGTTGCTCTTAACTGGATTTGTACAAATTTGTCAGTATTCTTAGAACACTAGAACTAAACAGGAGTCAGGGAGAGTAGGAGGACTTGGCTCTTCAGTCTTCTGTTCAATTCATTTTTGCCCACACCCTGCTGTTTTTTTTAAAAGTGGCATATTCAAGGCAGACTTTCAAACTTCAAGAATTGCCTTTTTATTTAAAATCCAAGTTTTCAGTAGATGTTCTGATACTTTCATAGTGCAGCTATGTCAAGTTTACAATTCAAACTATTTAGTATACACTTGTATTTCACAGCTTTAAAAACACGTTTTACAGCTTTTTACAACAAAGCTTTTATCAGTGTCCTAAATTAGCCTTCAAGGCAAGTAAGATTTCAGATTTTAGAAAGCCCACAGGTAAAAAAAATTGCTGCTAAATTGACCTTCCTAAACCAAGCATGGTGGTACACACCTGTAACCTCAGTATTAGGAAAGCTGAGGCAGAAAAAACACCAAGAGTTTGAGGTCAGCCTGGGCTATGTAGTGGGTTCAAGGCCAGCCTGGACTACACTCAGAGACCCTGTCTCATAAAAAAAATTTTGAACTTCCTTGCCAGGGATGGTCATCCATATCTGTAATCCCAGCTCTCTGAGAGGCTGGAGCCAGAGAGAGGATCACAAGTTCTAGCCCAGCCCTGGCAATTCAACAATTTAGTGAGACCCTGTCTTAAAAATATAAATAAATGAAGTATAAATGAAAAATAAGTGAGTAAGTTGACTTTTCTGGTGATTTCAATCCAAGATCCCAAACAAATCCCTAAGAACTCTATCCCCCTCCACAGTATTTGAAATGTTTTAATATAATAGTCATGGGGCTACTGAATACTTAAAATTATGTGAAAAAATGTGAAATGTATTGATTATTTTTACTGATTACATGCATTAAATTTAAAAACCAGTGATAGGGGGCTGGGGATTTAGCTCAGTGGCAAAGCGCCTGCCTAGCAAGCGCAAGGTCGTGAGTTCGGTTCCTGGTACCAGAGAAAAACCAAAAACAAAAAAAAAAAAACAAATAAAAACCAGTGATACAGGTTGGATATTCTCTAATTGGAAAATATGAAATCATAAATGCTCAGAAATCTGAAATTTATGTTAGCACTTTAAAAGTTTCAGGTTTGAAGCATTTCAGTTTTTGGAATAGGAATTCCTAACTGATAAAGTCTGTTCAGATTCTCCGAAATAAAAAGAAGTCCATAAGCTGAAACACTTGTGTAAAGCATTTCAGATGAAGGATATTTAACCAATACTTACTAAAGCATGATTAAGAATACTTTATTCAGAACCATTGCAATGGGTTCTCACAGTGAGGGAGAGAGATATGGGTCAAGTGAGGGTTTATAACCACGGAGTAGTATATGGGTGGTGGTTGGAAAATTACTGAATAGTAATCCCCACCTGGGTAAGTGATATGCTGGCTAAGTCTACCCGACAGGATTCTTGCTCAAAACAGAATAGGGTAATGAAATACCCCTAGTGGAAGGTGAGGAATGAGGAACCTGATGAGGTATCAGAGATGTGGAGATACTAAGGATGAGAGGGTTCTGGTTAAACGGACTTAGCCTGACTTTTTTTTTTTTTTGCTAAAACTGGATTTACAGATGGGCCTAGGAGACGGTTCAAAAGCCTAATCACAGTTTAGCCAGGTGAGAATCTTTATTCCATTGTGCAGATAATATTATGGATATGCGTTTGGTTAAATAAAGTACATAATTGAAATTAATTTCACTTATTTTTTAAATGTAGCTGCTAGAAACAAAATTCCAAGTGTCTTGAACAGTGCTGTTGTCAGAAAGTCTGTGCAGACACCTGGGGTGAGTTTGTGATACAACAGGACCCACAAAATCATTTCTGTGGTCCTTTTTTGTCTTTAGTTGTTTTCTCAGAGTTTATCTTGCTTTGTAAGGTGATTTTTTTGCACTCCTCTTTACTAATAATTGTATAAACTTGAAATTATTGAGAACATATAACAAATTATGACATGAGGATTCATTATATATATACATATATATAACTACATATATTTGCATATGTATAGTTTCTACCTTGTTTTGAAAGTCACAGCCTAGATTCCCTTCCTACCCAGGAACTCTAGTTTTTATTATTAATGTGAGCTAAAATGTCTTTTTAAATAGTGTAGTGTGATGATGTTTATATATAAAGGATTTTGAGCTATAATATTTTATGTTGACAAAAACATGCTTTCATTTAATTGTAGGAAATTACCTAGATTTGACCATATTTTCGAACATAGATGAAGGCGGAAAATAAAGTACATATTGTATGGTTTAAAATTTTAAAATACTATTGAAATTTTAACTGAAGAAAAAACCTGTGTTCTCTTATTAAAATTAACCCCAAATGCTCTTTTGCAATATATATGTAAATGATCCTTGATAATAACACTCTTAAACTCAAATAGTCTTCCCAGTTGGGTCAAACACTTCCAGCATTACTAGATTTGAGAACAATCTAGAGCCTTACATCTTTTTCCACAAATGGTTTGGAAGTGAGTAAGAATTCTAATCTAATATGAAATTATTAAGACATTTTAGTCATTGGCATTTGAAGGAAATATAATGTGATAAAAATATGAATGATAGGTCTTTATCCTCTTTGAGCCTTAGTTTGCTCATTAGTAATCTTGGGATATTGATACCTACTTGAAGACATTTGTAGAAGTTAAATAAAATAACTTATGTAGAGCTAACTACATAAGTTAGCTTATGGTTACTAAGAATTCAAAAACTTAGTTCCCTCACTATAACTTATACCAGCGTCTACAGCTTGTTTATGTAATTCTTGTGCTTCACTTTTTAAAAATAAAACAAATTTGCTATGGTTTTTATAACCAGAAGACTAACCATGAAAAGATAAATAAACATTGGTATTTTATTAGAAAAGGGGGTAAAATTGAAATGTTCACTGGGCATCCCAGCACTCAGGAGGCTGAGGCAGGAGGATCATTGTGAGTTTGAGACCAGCCTGGCCTATAAAGTAAGCTCAAGGCCAGCATGAACTACATAGTGAGACCCTGTCTCAAAAAGACCAAAAAAGAAAAAAAAACTTGAAATGTTCTCAGTAATATATTTGGATATTGATGAAAAATCATAATATACTTCATGCCAAATGGTATCTTTTTAAAAATTTTTACAAGAGAATAGAGAGTTAATTTACTACATTCACACATGAATGTTAATACAAAACTGACCTAGATTCATGCAATTTTATGTCACAATTTAAGATTTAAGGGGTTGTTTTATTACTTTTTTTTGTTGCTTAGACAAAATTCCCAATTCCCACAAGTTAAGGGAGGAAATATTTATTTAGCTCACAGTTTGTTAAGGTTTCAGTCCATAATTGGCTGGCTCCAAGGCAGGGTGGCACAGCAGATGGGTGTTGCAGAGAAGAAACAGTTCATGGCAGACAGAAGACAGCAGAAGCAAGGAAGGGGCCTTACCAGCTTATTTCTGCCATTTTTATATTTTATCTAGGCTACTGGGATTATGGCAGGTATCAAACCAATCAGTGGACTAATTCAGCAATCACACACCCTTAATCCCAGCATCATTAGTACTAGCTCTGCAGCATGAATCATTGCCAGCATCACACACTCTAGATTCAGCCATCTCTGAAAAAGCCGCTCCTATGCCTGCATGAGGCTTTGGGGGGACATCTAGACACAAACCATAATAGGAGTGAACGAAACCTTAACCATAAACTACTCAGAATGCCAATGACTTGTTCACACCTAAATCAGGGTGAGTCAGTGAGCTTCAGCAGAAGACTTTATTTACAGTTTATTTTGTTAAAACTCATTGCAACTAGGAGGAAAATGCCTATTACTTGATCCTTGATAATAACTTATTCATAGTGTATACACATGAGAACATAAAACTTCACTACACAATTTAATTATTGCTGACTTTAAGCATATGAGATCATGACTGCTATTTTCATGTAACACTTAATTTTGCCAAGAAAAATATATTTTTTTTGTTCTTGTTGTGAGCAGTAGGTGACAGATTCCTATTTACCATAAAAAGTAAAACTAATAAAGCAATAGTATTTCCAGATCAAGTAGTTAGCTTATAAAGTTACCAGCTCTCTTTCACAAAGTTTCACCCAACAACATCAGAATACACATTCTTCTCAGTTGCACATGGATGTTCTCTAAAATAGACCATATACTAGAACATAGAACATGCTTAAATAAATTCAAAGGAAGTGAAATTATCCCATGCATACTATCGGACCTGTCTTGGTTACTTTTCTCTCATTGCTGAGACAAAGTAGCCAGTGCCCAAAATTAAGGAAGGAAAGGTTTATTTAGCTTACAGTTTGTGCAGGTTTCAGTCCATACTTGGTTGGCTCCGAGGCAGAAGATAGCAAAGCAACAAGAGCAAAGCGGGGAATGGCAGTGTGTGCAAGCCTCTTTCCCTCCCTTATATTGTAAGAAGGCTACCCCCACCCAGGGGGCAGTACTCACATAGTTAACCTTCTAAACTTCACACACTGACACGATGAATAACGCCCTAGAGCAGGAAGGGCATGGCCTCTGCACCCCAGGATACAGAACTGCTGAGTCACTTAGCCAAGCCTCTAGACTCCCCAAGTTGACACAATAGTGCAATGAAATTGGAAACCAATGACAAAAGAAACTACAAAAACTCCATAAACACATGCAAATTAAATGACACCCTCCTGAACAACCAATGGGTTATAGATGAAATTAGAGTAAAATTAAACAAAGTTTACAATCAAACGAAAATGCAGATACAACTTACAGGAACCTGTGGGATGCAATGAAAGCAGGCCTCAGAGGGAAATTTATAGCGGTGATTTCCCACATCAGAAAAACAGAGTGACCACAAATAAACAATCTTATGCTGCACCTCAAGCTTCTAGAAAAAGAAGAGCAAGTCAAGCCCAAAGCCCAAAGAAGGCAGGAAATTATAAACCTCAGAGCAGATATTAATGCAATTGATGTGAACAAAACAATACAAAGAATTAATGAATCAGAGTTGGTTCTTTGAAAGAATAAATAAAATTGATAAACCCCTAGCCAACCTTATCAAAAAAAAGGAAAGGAAAACTGAAATTCATGCAATAAGGAGTGAAAGGAATGAAATCACTATAGATCCTGTAAAAATTCAAAAGATCATCAATACCCATTTTGAAAATCTTTACTCTCATAGGATGGAAAACACAGAGGAAATAGACACAATCCCAGATACATATGAATTACTAAAGCTGAATGAAGAAGACATAAGAATCCTAAATAACCCAATATCAGCCAACAAAACTGAAAATGTAATAGAAAATTTGCCAACAAAGAAAAGCCCGGGTCCTGATGGATTCACTACTGAATTCTACAACAAAGTTAGAGAAGATTTAACACCAATTCTTCTCAAACTGTTTAATGAAATTGAAAGGGAAGGAATTCTTCCCATCTCATTCCTGGAGGCAAGTATTACGCTGATACCAAAACCAGAGAAAGACCCAACTAAAAAAGAGAACTACAGGCCAATCTCCCTGATGAATATAGATGCAAAAATTCTCAATAAAATACTAGCAAACAGAATACAACAAATCATCAAGATTATACAGCATTAACCAAGTGGGATTCATTCCAGGAAGGCAGGGATGGTTCAATATACACAAATCAATTAATGTAACATACCATATCAATAGAGCCAAAGACAAAAACCACATGCTCATTTCAATTGATGTAGAAAAAGCTTTTGATAAAGTCCAACATTCACTCATGTTAAAAACCCTACAGAAAATAGGAATAGATGGCCTTTACCTCAATTTGATCAAAGCCATGTATGACAAACCAACAGCTAACATCACACTAAATGGACAAAAATTGACAGTTTTCACTTTAAAATCAATAAAAAGACAAGGATGTTCACTGGTACCACTCCTATTCAATATAGTTCTGGAAACATTAGCCAGAGAAATTAGACAAGAGAGAGAAATAAAACAAATAAGAATAGGAAAGGAAGAAGTAAAATTATCATTTGCAGATGACATGATACTCTACATAGGAGACCCCAAAAACTCCACCAAAAGGCTTATAGATTTAATGACCAAATTCAGTAGTGTAGCTGGATACAAAGTCAACATTCACAAATGATTAGCATTCCTGTACACAAACAATAAATGGGCTGAGAAATTAGTGAAATGACACCTTTCATAATAGCATCTAAAAAATGAAATACTTAGGAATCAATCTAACAAAGGAAGTAAAAGATCTATACAGAGAAAATTACAGTATTCTAAGAAAAGAGATCAAAGAAGATTTCAGAAAATGGAAAGTTATTCCTTGCTCATGGATAGGAAGAACCAACATTGTGAAAATGGCCATACTACCAAAATTGTTGTACAGATTCAATGCAATCCCAATTGAAATACCATTAGTATACCTCATAGATCTAGGGAAAACATTCCTAAAATTCATCTGGAGCCAGAAGAGACCCAGAATAGCAAAAGCAATCCTGGGCAACAAGGACAAGTCAGGCCGAATCACAATCCCTGACTTGAAATTGTACTACAAAGCTACTGTGATAAGATCAGCATGATACTGGCAAAAAAACAGACCTGAGGATAAATGGAACAGATTGGAACAGATTAGAACAGACACAACTACAAACACACTCAGCCACCTTATCTTCAACAAAGGAGCCAAACATGTTCACTGAAAGAAAGATAGCCTCTTTAATAAATAGTGCTGGAAAAACTGGCTCTTCATATGCCGAAGACTAAAACTAGACCCAAGCCTATCACCATGCACCAAAATAAAGTTGGAAAGGATCAAAGATCTAAATATTAAAACAAAAACACTAAATATACTGGAAGAAAAACTAGGTAGAAATCTTGAAGACACAGGGGTAAGCAGAGAGTTCATGAACAAAAATCAAACTGCATGGGAAATACTTCAAAGAATCAACAACTGGGATCTCATTGAAAAGTTTTTGCACATAAAAAGAAATCACCAACAGAGTAAAAAGAAAACCCACAAACTGGGAAAAAAATTTTAGCCAACTGCCCCTCAGACGAAGGACTTCTATGTAGAACATAAAAATTTAAAAAAATCAGGTTCCCAAAATTCAAAGATCCAGTGCAAAAATGGGCATCTGAGATGAATACACACTTCTCAGATGAAGAAATACTGATGGCGAAAAAATGTTCAACATCATTAGTCATTCAAGAAATGCAAATTAAAACAACACTGAGATCCCATCTCACCCCAGTAAAAATAGCTATCATCAAGAAATCAACCAATAACAAATGCTGGAGAGGAAAAAGGAACATTTCTCCACAGCTGGTGGGAGTGTAGATTGGTGAAACCATTGTAGAAATCAGTGTGGAGATTCTTCACAAAACTAGGGTTAGAGGTCCCACTTAACCCAGCTGTTCCCCTCCTGGGTATTTTCCCAGAATAATTAAAAGCATCATACCACAGCAATATATTTGCAACCATGTTTATACCAGCACAATTTGTCATAGCTAAATAGTGGAAGCAACCCAAATGCCCATCAAATGAGGAATGGATAAAAAAAGATGTGGTATTTTTATACAATGGAGTATTACTCAGCTATACAGAAAGATAAACTCAAGGCTTTTATAGGTAAATGGATTCAAATGGAGACCATACTCACAGTGAAATACATCATACCCACATGTATAAACATTGTATTGTCTCCCTAGTGCAAGAGCATGAAAGAGTAAGTGGAACCCAAAATGTACAGTAGATATTAAGAAAGGGAAAGAAATTGCTCAAAAGAAGAAACTGGGATGAGGGAAAGGAGAAAAAGAAGGAAAGGAAAAAATATATATGTATACAGAAGGATAGCTGTGATAACTCTACTGCTGATGTCTAATGGTTTATTGAAAGGAGCAGTTAATGCTTTATTTTTTGACCAATTGTGCGTGCTTATATCTGGTAATCTGAACAACTACTTTGAAAACAACAATATGCAATATAACAACCATTGTTCAATTCCTATCATCTTGTTTGGTGAAACTATCATTTATATTTTTTTGTTTTTATTTTTTGTTCTCTTTAATGGTTTGGTCAGTCTTGCATTCTTACATCTGGTAATCTGAGCACCTTTGATGCAAATAAAAATATGTAATATAACAACCATGGTTAATCCCTATCATTTTGTTCTGAAACCCTGTATCACTCCTATTGTTTTTGCTTTGTTTTGTTTTTGTCTACGTTGTTGACATTTTGCTACTGTTCTTTTTTTATTCTCTTTAAAATAAAATAAAAAAATAAAGTTACCAGTTCTCAAATCCATATTGTAGATTTTATCCAAAGAAATAGTAAATCAATCCAAACCAAAATAAAAGTTTCCTAGTTATAATGCAATTTGGAAAAAATCTTACTAATATAAAAGTTGTATATATTGTACTAATCGTTGCAGCTATCCAAATTAAAAACATGTTATGGTTACCTTGGGTCTATTTAGAAGTCCCCCCGAAAGATAACATTTGAGAGTTGAAAGCAATATTGTATTCTGGAAAGAAACAAAGGCTTAATTATAGCAAGTAAGGTATTTCTCTGTTTCTTATGTGTAATCATCTCCTGACAATGTATTTACTTATTGAGGACATTTTTTTTTTCTGTTGTCTTTGCTTTATCTTAAAGGCTCAAATACCAGTTCCACCTTAGCTAATTAATCTTTGAGCCTCAATTTCCTTATCAATGTATGAAGGTAATAATACACACCAACTGTAGTTGTTTTGAAACAGGTATGCCACCTACTTTGATGAACTAATATCACTTAATGTTATAAATGTTATAAATATACATAACAGAATAAAACTGAAAAATGGTATAGGAGGGAAATAGATTATATGTGCCAAATTTCATTCTTCATAGTTGGAAGTAAATTAATACTTCTGAAATTTTAAAAACTAAAACAAGAAGGGCAACCAGGCATGGTGGTGCATGCCTGTAAGCCCAGCCCTCTGGAGACAGATGGGAGGATTGTGGAGAGTTTGAGGCCAGTCCAGGCTACATAGTGAGTTCAAAGTTAGCCTGAACTACATAGCGAGACCCTGTCTCAGAAGAGAAAGAGGAGAGAAGAGGAGAGGAGAGGATAGAAGAGGAGAGGGAAGGGGAGGGGAGGGGAAGGAAAGGAAAGGAAGAGAAAAAGAAGGGCAGAAAGAAAATAACTTTCTTGTCAACATTGACAGAGTGGTCAACTTGGACTGCACACCACAGTGACTCATTGATTTTGTGGAATAATTGTACCTCAATATATGCTCTTATTTCATCAATTCATGTGCTTGTGGAGCTAGCTGAAAGAGGAATATGTGCCACCTTTTGGGCTGCAAACTTTCATACAAGTACATGATAAATGTTCTTAGCAGCAGGCAGGATCAACCCTTCAGCAGTAATAAAAGGCTTTTTAGCATTAGCAATGGGCTTAGCCACTAGGAATTATGTTCTCAGCACAGACACATTTGATGAAGTGGGGGCAAATTGCTTCTGTTCCTGTCTTTTAATCCAAGGTACTTGGTCTTCCTGTAGCAAAGTGATTTTTGTTTTTTGTTTGTTTGTTTTTGAAACAGAGTCTTGCTATGTAGTCCAGGCTGGTTTCAAATTCATTATGTTGTCCAGGTTGGCCTCAAACTTGTGATCCTCCTGCTTCAGTCTCCTAAGTGCTGGGATTATAGGCATGTGCCAGAAAACCTGGCCTCTTTTTTTGACAAAGCAGTTTTGAAGGTTTCATGACTTCACTGGATAGCTTGTTCGAATATGCTATACAAAGTACAAGGGAAGCTTGGAGGGCAAAGTGCAAGCCTTTAGACTGTGAATCATCTGTTGCAATGAGTTTGCAATTTAAGACTCTTGGTATTTTACTTTAAATGCAGCTTTCTTTTTATTAGCAGTCTTAGAGCCTTCTGCTATTTTATTATTGGGTCTTTATCACTTTTTAAGGAAGCTCTTCAGGGACATTTTAAATTCATTTTGGCTAAGGTCAGTTTGTCAGTTTACTAAAACTATGATTGAGACTAGACAAGAGTGGAAAAGAGGCACAGACTAAAATGATAAATAAAATAATGGGTAAGCTATGTGCAGACTAAAATAAGTGCTGGATTCTGCTTAAAGCTTACCACCAGATGGAACAGTACAGTTGAAGTGCATCAGCTTACTTGCCATGACAAAGCCTGCCACCAGATGTAGCTTAATTGTCACTTGCCACTCACTGAGAGGGTTTTGGTATGAGTCTGCAAGCAACTGACTTATTACAGCCTCTGTGCAGTGAAACCTCTCTGCTAATGTTAGTCAGTATTTGCATTGCTCCCTAGCACTGGCATCACTGCCTGAGCTCCACCTCAGGTCATCAGGCACTAGATTCTTGTAAGGAGCATGCAGCCTAGATCCCTCTCATGTGCAGCTCACTGTAGGGTTTGTGTTCCTATGACAATCTTATGCTCAGGATCAGATCTCAGGCAGTAATTCATGCAATGGGGACTAGCTGTAAAGACATATGAAGTTTTGCTCACCTGCCCACCACTCACCTGCCCACCACTCACCTGCTGGTAATAGGCCATAGACTATACTAATCCATGGCCCCGGGATTGGGGGCCCCTACTCTGCATCATTACATTTTATTTAATGCATGATTTCCTCTTTCCTCGATCACTCAGGAGTTATTTCTGGATATCATTTTAGTAAAAATTTTTATTAGAGATTTTTAAATGGAGTAAAAACAGTACTGCAACTCTTTCGTGCTTTGCTCATAATGCATTTTCTCAGATAAAATGTAAACTTGACAATTTATATTTTATTCTCACCCACATCAGTTTTGCAATATTATTTAATCCTTTTATAAAAAACTAACCAGTAAATTATCTCTTCAAACATATCAGATGTCTATAGTCTATAAGCACATAATTTTAAATAACAGAAAATAAGACTTGTTTATATCTGTAGCCTTCCTTAGATCCAGCCCATCTACAGCCTTCATTAAAAGAAATGGAAAGTAAGTGGTCTATTTCTGGTGAAATCAAATCAAATAAATGGCAAGGGGATATCAAACTGCAAAATAATCTAAAATTAACAAATTAAGCTGTATAGGGTTGAAGTTGGTGGAATAAAGAAGACTTTTCCCCCTTTTTAAAAGCAAAGTGCTTCTTAGCGTTCAAATTAATTTATCACATTATCAGGTGAGCTGAGCCACCTGAGCCTATGCAGCATCAGATTAGGAGCTCTGGTTTGAGAGGCTGTCGGCTCTTTATTTTCTTTTCCTTAGTTTTACTTTCTAACTCATTCATCTCTTATCCCATTTGGTAAATGACATCCTGGGGAAGAGGAAGAGGAGAAATGTAGCCCAACACTAGGAATAATCTCCTGCCATTTTAAGGAGGGAGAAGGTGGATCTGTTACTACACATGCAATTAATATTGATAATGACTTATACAAGACTGCTGGTTTTATCTTCAAAAATTATTAATTGATCGCTCTCTCTTTTCCTTTCTCTCCAGCTTTTTTTCTTCTTTGCTCACGTTTATCATCCCCAACCTCACCCAAATAAACCTTTTAAATAGCATATGACCAAAGGCATTCAGCCATCAATGAGATTAAAGAGGCCTTCTGGGGATTCAGTACATCACTCACCCAACATTTATTACAAAAGTGTCCTGCTTAATATTGTTTCTGAGGCTCTGTTGCCTTTTCTGGCAATTCCATTATGCAAGGTCAATTTATTAGAGTGATATTTATTGAGAAAGGCAACCAACCATTTCTTGATGCTGTTCCTTTGTAATTATGCTTTTGAACATCTTTCACTAGAGGTTTTCTGAAAGATAGAAAATCCAGTGCCTTAAATAAGATGAGAGGGAGTGGTGACTTGGATGTACCAAAAAAAGTCTGATAGTTTATGCTTGATTCACCACCGGATCCCTGGGAATACCATAACCATCTTGTGAGTCAGCACTATTAACTCACACCTATAACTCATACTTATAGTCCTGGAGTCTCACACAAGGCTCGAGCAACTGAGCTGTGGGGGCTAAACTTCAGTCCTGCCTATTGAGGGGGCAGAGTGATCCTTGCAGCACCCCAGCTGGATCATAACAAGCCTTTAAATTGTATCAATTTTGTATCAACAGCTAAATTGCACTTGTCAAATAGGGACACCACAGTTTTAAGAATTGATAAATCAAAATTCCCAGAGAAGTTGTGAAGATCGCAGATGGATTGATTGAGAAGAGTTGGACGCATTCTGATGAATGAGGAGGGAGACTTTTCAAAGCATTGATTTTACCATAACTTACAAATAAAGTAATTACAGAACACATTCAGCTGGAAGCTAGTAATTCTGATTCTGCCTCTGGGAGGAACTGATTTGATGTCAGCCCCAATATCCTTCAAAGCACTAATCAAGGTCCAGTCCTACCTTGCTCTCCCCTAGCCCTCCCTCTCCCTGGTGAGCCAGGATATTACTTGGACAGAAACTATCTGGCACTATTAGAGCAAGCTGTTGCAGAAGCTGGGCCATCAGTTCAGCATTTGGCAGGCTAATAAGGGACTGTTCAGCGAAAGCCTTGGTTTCATTTTTGTTGCCAGCAAACAATAGCGGCACAATGACTTTGCTGATAAAAAGAACAAAGACTACAAGCCCATACCTTTTGCTGACATTTCTATTTCTAATCAAGAGACTAAGATGTTTTCTCCTCTCTCCACTCTTTTCATGCATCAAGGAGTCTTACATAGCTAGGCTGAGAAGTGGTTACTATCTCTGAGAATGAAACTTTAAACCCTAAACCCAAGCAGATAGACAGATGGATGAATGAAGCCCTGCCTTTCTCCTAGCCCTGCACTTCGCATCCAAATCCTCTTCTCTTCCCACTCTGCTCCTTATTGCTATCTGCTCAGTACCAGATTACTGAGTGAGTAGACTTACTGCTTTTTAACTTTTATGCTGCCATCAGCAGCTGATCACGCAGAGCAAGGGCCATCCGGGGCCAGGTCACTTTGCCCTTTCACAGTATAGTCTACCATTGTCTTGTTTGTGTTTTGCTAAAATATTGGCCCTACATTTTTCATAAGCTCTGTTTTCTGTAGGTCAGAGAGTTGAAGTTCAAAATCAAAGGACAGAAGTCTTCCTGGGCTTTTGCACCTTTTATGGGAAAGATTCTCCAAACTCTCAGCAGGTGTGTGGCTAGGGGATATCAGATTGCTGTCTTGGGCTAAAATGTTTTTGATAATTTCTCATAAAAGATGCACTATCACTATTACCATTTTTGTAATTTTCAAAACTATGTGTGTTCTGAGCCAGCATCTATTAGAGCCCAAACTCCTTTGTGGAGAGAGAAGTTTTTCCCCCGTGATCTGTCAGTAGGAATTATCATTGTTTCTTTTGGCATCTTTTTCTGTTTCTTTAATTACTCCTTCTCATCTCTGAAATCTCCACATCCTCTATTGGGAATCTCTACTACCATTTTCTTTTAATTGGAAATTTCCTTCAGATGATTTGAAAAGTAAAATAACTTTCTTCAAATGCATGACAGCCAAAGAAAAAAAAGGGACTTCTTGTTTTTTGATACAGTTTACCACGTAGGCAAATGATAACACAGATTTTAAAGACCTTGTCTATGTTACCATTAGAATCATTGAATGTTAGCTGGACATGGTGCTGCACACCTGTGATCCTAGAACTCTGGGTGCCTGAGGCAGGACAATCATGAATTCAAGCTTAGCCTGGGCAATTTTGTAATTTAGCAAAACCCTGTCTCAAAATAAAAGTTTTAAAAGGTGTTGGGGATGTAGTATAATGCAAAGGTCCTGAATTCAGTCCCCAGTACTGTTAAAAAAGTCATTAAATGTTGTATATTTTCTTGCACACAGTTTGAGGCCACTCTACCACCTCTACTACCTGTGATGCCTGTAGCCCACCCAGGATACAGACAGCCATGGCTGCAGTGGCTCTTGCCTGGGTTCCACAGAGGGACAAGCAAATGGGGGACCAAAGGCCTTCAACACCTTGTCTACCACCCCAGCCAGCTGCTGAGATCTCATACTCTACTCTATGGGGATCACAGCAGATGATGGTGGTTTGGGTTCAGGCCTTAGAGAAGAAGGTGGATTCCTGCCTGGCCTGCATGCTGACTTGGGAGGGAAACAAGGAGGCAGCCAAGAAAAAGCTGGCTGGCTGCCAGAAGATGGCTGTGCAGTCCAGTAATCATCAGGAGGGCAAGTGGGCTGTACTAAGGACCTTGCTGCAGGAGAGTAGGCTGCTGGCACAAGTCAGGAGAACATGGAGGACCGCTGAGAAACAGACATTTCTGGATCCAGCAACTACTCCTGGACAGCAAGGGGGAGGTGGCCATGTATTTCTCTGAGCTGGAGTGGGGCAAGCAGGAGGTTGGCAGAAGGAGTTCTACAAGCATGTGATAAGGGGTGACTATGAGAGGCTGGTCTCCCTGGATGATGCCACCTCCAAATCAGACATCCTCACCTGGAGAGAGGAGAAAAAAGTGTTGTCTGGAAGACTCATGAAGCGGGTGAGGAGGCAACATGCCTGAGGAAGCCAGGTACTGGCCCCCCATGTCCACAATTAGCCCTGCCCACGTGGAGGCAAAAGAAAGGCAGGTGCTTGGGCAGCAATGAGAAGAAGTAGCAGCAGTAATGAACATATCCAGGCTAGGTGCTTCCCCACCCTCAAGCACCAGTGTTTTGTTCCCAATTAAACAGGAGGGAGAACCTTCAGAAGTAATCACCAGTCTTCCCTCGCAGGGCCAAGTGTGTGGTCATGTGCTCATCAAGACAAAAGCTCAAGCTGAGAATGAGTCCAGCCTGGAGTCCCCAAACCAGACCAAGTGCAGGATCCCAAGCAGACCCAGACTCAAGTCTGAAAGCCCCAGGCAGCATTGTTCTCAGGGGTACCAAGGACATGGTGGGTATTCTTGCCATAGTGGGAATGGGGCTTCGCCTCTCCTGATTGCAGACCAAGCTTTCACTCCAAGATCTACCCGACAATTCATCAGCAGACACCTCTGAGCATAGGGAAGTGTGGAGTGCTTGCCCATGGGATTGGGAAAGGCTACTCCACCTTGGAGCCAGAGAAGTGGTGGTGCCAGGGGCCACAATTCTGCGGCAGGCAGTACTTTGGTGAGGTGGAGGTGCAGTGCACCACTGCAGCAAGAGCCTGTGCTTCTTCCAGTCAGAGAAGAACCTGCTGCCATCAGGGCCTTACAAGGGCAGCAGCCGGGCCAACCCACCTGTTGCTACTGCAGCAAGGCCTTTTACCCACCCTTGGCCCTCCATCCACTGGCACAGCCACACCTGACCAGTGCCCCCAGTGCACCCCGGCCTGCAACTGGCTCCTCCCTCTGGCTGTGCATGGGCACACTCATACCCTGCGACCTGTGGGCCTGCATTTTCCCTGCCCGCTCTGCCACCAGGGGAGCCCCTTGCTGCAGGGTCCCAGCCAGGGGGAGAAGGGCTGGCTAGCAGGAGCTGGCAGGGCCTCCTTCTAGCCCTCATAGGACTTTCTGGAAAGATCTGCACTCTTTCTTGGGGTCTTTCTCTTGAGTGTGGCTGACCCCTCATTCTGGGATGAGTTTGAAGCTTTGAAGGGGATTTTTTTTTTTTTTCATTCAAATGGGAAGCAGCGGCCCTTTTGGAGGTGTTGTATGTGTTTGACATAGTCCTCTTATTTCCCAAGTCTGCCACCCTTTGCTACCTTTTCTACATTTTGGACTTATAAAAGATTCTTTAAGGCTTAAGGAATGCCAGCTTAAGGGATGCCAGCTTTTGGTAGAACCTTTGGCTGGTACTGACACAGTCAGGGACCACCGTAGGAATGGAGTATAATCCTGAGCTCTTACCTGCTGCTTATTAAAAATATGATTTGTATTTATTCTAGGACAAGGACTTAAAAGCCATTCTGCTATAAACCATGACTTTTCATTTAGGCCTATATATGACCAACAACAGTTAACTGAAAGCAGAAGAAAGTTTGATTTTCATTTTGTTACTATAAATCTTCAGTCAAATCTCTTCTTAGTTCTGCATAGGAGTGTCCAAATATAAGCTAACTGTACAGGGTTGATTAGTCCTCAGTTTATAGGATCTAATGCACCTTCAAGACTGAGGACACCAAGATAAGATGTTTACAGGGATATTCAACCATACTGAGAAGCCTCTGGCCATTGTCTTAAACCTATGATCTCCCAGATTCCAGGAAAGGCAGAGCTATACAAGACTAAGACCCCCACAAATAGAGACAGTCCTTTCCTGGAAATGAGTCCATCCCTCAACCATGAAGATTCTAGAAGTACACTGAGATAGTGATCAGCTGGAGCCTGGCCTACCAGCTAACCCTTAAAAGCTGCCTCCCACCTTTCCAAGTGGGCCAGTCTGAACTCTTGTATCAGAGTGTGCCCCCTCCAGATACCAATCTAGAGTCCTTTTCTATCTTCCAACTTTTCAATGAAAGCTTTTTCCTGCAAATTTGTGCCTTA
The DNA here is from genome assembly GCF_000276665.1 of Chinchilla lanigera. Taxonomy (NCBI): domain Eukaryota; kingdom Metazoa; phylum Chordata; class Mammalia; order Rodentia; family Chinchillidae; genus Chinchilla; species Chinchilla lanigera. The sequence continues at coordinate 6,130,236 of NW_004955501.1, forward strand.
GTTTTAATTTCCATTATCAGTAAAAGCAAAGACCTGCACTAGCTGGAAATAGCACCACAGGCAGTCAGGAGGACAAGAGAGGGAGTCCTAGAATGGAGCTACAGAGACCTCAGGGACAGGGACTGGTTACAGAATGCACAGAGATCAGCCTGGCATCCTTGTGAGAAACAGCAGCGTGTAGAGATGGCCTCAGTGAAATTTGTATTTTCTTTTTACCAGTACATGTTTGTAGTACCTAATATTTACATTCCTTGTGTGGAGTTGGTACATGTACATAGCACATTTTAATCCCCTGATCACTCTTTTCCTCCCTCCCTTCTTCTTTCCTCCATTCCTTCATCCCCCTCCCATTTGAGAAAGATTTATCTCCCTACTCCTATTATCTAACTTTTATTTTGTTCTTTATTTATAATTTGGGTTTCTCATGTAAGAGAAACCACACAATATTTAAACTGGTGTGCCTGATTAATTTCACTTAACATTGTGGTCTGAAGGTGCATCCATTTTCCTACAAATGACTCAAATTTATCTTTATGGCAGAGTAGTACTCCATTATGTATAAAGGTCATATTTTCTTTATTCGTTCATCTATTCATGGACATAAAAGCAACTTCCAAGATTTGGCTATTATGAATTGTACTGCTAGAAACATGGATATGCATGTATTGAGGCAGGAGATTAGGGCATGGCAAATTGGCTGGATAAGTGGGCATGACTGTCAATTATGGGTTCCACACATGAGAAAAACAGTTCCCAAGCAGTCCCAGATACTGCTATCTTCAGTTCTTCTGGTGAGAAATCAAGCAGGCTTTTGACAGGATGGCCTGAACCTGAGGTCAGCCTGGGGACTGGGGCATATAAAAGTTGGCCACTATCGAGCTTTTGCTCATTCTGCTTTCTTTCACAGAGGTCACCTCTTATCCTGCAAAGCTGCAGAGTGTACTTCTTTCCTACTTTTAATTGGTCTACAGATGCTCCACTGAGGATGTTCCTTTTCCTACCTTTAATAAATGTAAAATCTTGCTACCTTTTGCGTTGTCTGAACAATTTTGTCAGGACAGAAAGAACCTAGAAAACACCTCTAGAAGGAGACCCCAGAGCCCCAGAAGCTGGTATAGTACCACTGCAATATGATGTCTTTAATTCTTTTAGGAAGATACATAGAGGGGAATATCTGGGTCAAATGGAATTTCTAGTTTGAGGGTTTTGAGGAATCTCTACACTGACTTCCATAGTCGTTGTACTACTTTACATTCCCACCAGCAATAGAGAAGCATCCCCTGCCCCACAGCCTCTACTTTGAGACTTTCTTTCTACATCTTATAGACCTTTTTAGAGCTTTTGTGACTATTGTGTGAAACTTCAAAGGGGACCAGGAGCTCTGAGAAGCAGGAACTCGTCTGTGGGCCAGGAGAGGAGTTCAGGCTTTGCTGGGGAAGTTGTGGCTGCTGTCCTGGGAACACAGTGTCTCCCCAGGCATGTTTTTGGGGCCAGAGTGCCTCCCAGTCTCCTTGGCCTTCCCCAACAACACAGTTATTTACTCTTGCTATCCACAGTTATTTACTCTTGCTATCCATGGAGAGGGAAAACAGAAGCCAGGAGTGGATGAGCAGCCCCAACTGCAGGGTCTCAGTGTTCCTGGGCAGGCATAATCCATTGACTGGACTCCAGAAGATGACTTGAGGAGGATGCAGGCTGAACCCAGAAAGAATCTCCCCAAGAGAAAGACTCTTCTTTGGAGGATGCTGATCAGCCCACCTGGGCTCTTGGGACTTCCAGACCTGCTTTGTCAGAGTAAAGTGTTTGAGCTCTGGAGCTGAACTGGGCTGGGAGGTCTAGGAGACTACTTAACCACCTCTAGGCTTATGTTCCTTGTCTGTCAAAGAGGGCGACCACCCCACTGTGACTCATCTGACCCCAGCATTGTCAGTGTCAAAGCTAGAGACACTGGACAGATAAGAAGTCTGATTTTTTCCCTTCCTTTTATTATAGACAGCTAAGTCAGACAGAAATTAACAGGCAGTCAGAGAAGGATTGGGCCCTTGAGGGACTCAGTGCAGAGGATGAGACATCAAAATTGCCACTGAGGTGAATCTGAAGAAAGCCATGCTTCAAGATGGAGGCACATGGCTAGGTCTGCAGGCCTCCCTAGAGATAGATAAACAGTAATTGAGATTATACTGCAATTAGCACCTGCTGGTGCAGTGAGCCTAGATAACGCATCAAACACACAGGTCGTGAACAGAACACTCTGACCCACACTCCTATCCCTTGCTTCTGTATAAACTATAGTTTATGATGTTTGCCGTATACCCTTGCTGCATGCCTCCCTTCCGTATTGGATCCATATTAGCTAAGTGACTATACTTGTAATCCTATAGGTTGATTGTAGTTTGACCCATAACTACCCAAGTTGTGATTTTGCTAAGTAAAATATCCTTGGACAAGAACCTACTTTTAGGACTCCTTCTGTCTCTCAGGAGCTTTCTGTCAACAAACACTTCTTGCTCTTAATCTCCCTTGTCCTTGAGTCTCTTCTTTGGTACTGGAGACACAAACTCGGCACATCTGACCTCTAACAGGTCGGTAGATAGTTACTTCCCTGTGACTCCTTTCTCTTCCTTGTTGGTGCCCTTTGTACCCAGGAGGAATCCCTCAGGAAGGGCTTTTGTTTTTTGGAAAGGGGTGGTTCTAACCAGATTCAATGAGATTAGACTTTCCCTCTGGGAAGACACCCCACGGGCCTTTTTTCCATAGCATAGATTCAATCCAAGGACGTTCAGGAGATAGGATAATATTGGACCTTCCAGAAAATCCTGAGAATGGCTAGTTTCTTGTGCTTCTTTAGCATATCACTTCGGGTGCTGCCTGTATATAAGCCAGATGTACCTGTCCACCTGAACCTGGGTGATGGCCACAAGCCCTGCTGATCGTTTGTTGTCTTCTCTGCCACTATGAGACCTGGCCAGGTTTCAAACAGTCTCCAGGGTATCTGGGTTCCTGACTGTGCTATTCCCTGTTTTTCTTCTAACTCTTGCCCCTCTCCCAAAGCCCTGAACAGATTTGGGGGCAAATGGTAACTTGGCAAGTCTATGACAGTTGGGCCAGTTTCCTGGAGAGGAACTGCCCTTCTGAAGAGTGGATCCTGCTTGTTTGTTCTCTCAGCCCTTGTCTGGGGCCCCACAAGTTAGAAGCCAGCCATCACCAAGTGCTGGGACAGGATGTGATGCAAGGGTAGCAGCTCAGAGCTTAACCCTCAGCTGCAAGAGGCAGTTGCAAGTGTTCTGGAAGTGCCTAGGACCTAAGAACTGGACCCAGAGCCTCAGCCTGCTTTTGCCATCCACACCTAGACTGCAACTATATTCCTTGATCACTTTCATATTTCATTGTTTTTTAAACTCCAGAAATGATTTTTTCACCCTGTTAACTCTCCTTTAAGAACAGGAAAATTGTTGTAAAGAAGAAGAAGACCAAAGAATTTCCAACTGCAATAAAAGAATGCTGAGGAATTCAATATAAACATCCACTTTGAAAAACACAAATTTAAACACATAGGCAAAGATATTACATGGAGTTTGCATTGAAAATAAAAGCATCATACAGACAGAGCTACCGTTAAGTTCAGGGGTGGTTATGTTAGTCGTCCAGCAATTGTTGTGATGAAATATCTGAGATAAGTCAACAAGGAGGAGAGATTTATTCTGGCTCTCCACTGCAGAGGTTTTAGTCCACAGGGCTTGCGTCCATTGCTCTAGAGCTGTGGTGGAGCAGGATATCATGTGGGGAGTGTGCAGCAGAGCAAAGCTGCTTGCCCCATGGTTGCCAGAAAGCAAAGAGAGAGAGAGAAGCGGGGCCAGGTCCCAATGTCTCCTTAAGGTGATTGCCCCCAGTTTCCTCATGTCCTTGTAAAGGGTGTGTGACTTCCCAACAGTGCTACAGGTTGGTGCACAGATTTTTGACACAGTAACTCTTGGGGGACATTTCAAGCCCAAAAATAGCAGGAGGCATTAAGTTCATGATGGACTCTGTCTGTTGAGCTTCTGTCATAGCTTATATTTTATTGTTTTTTATCTCCAGAAATAAGACTGAGACTCAGTTTTATTCCTAACCATCAAACAATTTCTTTTTTCTGGTATCGGGAATTGAACTCACGACCACGCGCTTGCCAGGCAGGCGCTGTGCCGCTGAGCTAAATCCCCAGCCCCAAACAATTTCAAATAGTAGCAGCTGATGTTTCCTGAGTGCCTATTTTTCCCAGGCCCTGCGTAATAACACTATCCATACATTACTTAATTTAATCCCCACAATAATTTCATGACATGGTATTGTTAGTTATTTTACAAATCAGGAAACTGACTTTATGTCACACAAAGAGCTAGAGCTAGGAATTGAAATAGTATTTTACTTTAGTACTTCTAACAACTTCACTCTGTAAAGAAAATAGGTTTTTTTGAAAGAGAATTTTTACTGGCTTTTTTATTTCCTTAGTCCCTTTCATTTTGAAAGCAACTCAACAATCAGAGGTGTTGAATGGGTTGAAACACATAATATTTAAGGTGGTTTCTAACTCTTGAGTCTGCTCTCTAATGGGTATTCTATACTACTTTTATTAGTTTTTTGTTTGTTTCTTGAGACAGGGTCTCACTATGTAATTCAGGTTGGCCTTGAACGCTCTATGTAGCCCAGAACGGCCTTGAACTTGTGGCGATCCTCCTCCTTCAGCCTCCTGAGTGCTAGAATTACAGGTATGCACCACTAGGCTCAGCTTATTTTACTTCTGTTAGTTGCTAGGCATTTGAATTGTTTCCAGTTTTTGGTGATAATGCTGCTATAATCACTGAAGCACAAATCTTTGGTTAGACATGTTTTTATTTTCTTGGATTGCTGTGGATTTGCTCAATTGCATGGAGGTGTCAAAAAAAATTTTTTTATTGGGGGGTTATAAAAGCCCTTTTATAAAGTCATTTTTAAACAAAACAAAGTTTACAAAAGAAAAAAAGATACAGAAAAAGAATAACTTGCTTCATATATCCACAAAAGAGAAAAATAAAGGCCAATGCCAACATGCTCAACAACAAGGGGTTCTTTTTCTTATTTTTTAATATGAAATACAAGCAAAGGATACACATACTTACAACAGAGCTCAGGAGCAGACATGCAATCCTGGAAACCCTTTAATAAAAGTAAAGCAGGAGTTTATTTTTTGTCTATGCAGATACATAAAGAGACTGGGATATGTAAAAATTAAGTATCACAAAAGACCATAACACGATTCTACCAATGCATGTTGCATCTATAATTCATGAACATGGTCAACAAAATCATGTTCACTTCAAACCTATTTCAGTTATATTAAAGAAAAAACCTTTTATTTTATTTATTTTTTTTTTTAGTTTTTCTCCGGTACCGGGAACCGAACTCACGACCTTGCGCTTGCCAGGCAGGCGCTTTTGCCGCTGAGCTAAATCCCCAGCCCCTAGAAAAAACCTTTTAAATAAAGTTGTTACATTCAAACTTTAACTTCCTTTGTACCATGCTGCAGATCCGGTACTGTTAAGGTATTGCAAGAATGCCCAACCTTCTGGTGGGAAAAATTGTTTTTTAAATCAACCTTATAGTTGGGAATGCCATTTTCTATACGATTTCCACATGATTTGTATATACCTATCATAAATTATTATTTATTACCTTTTTATGCCTTCTCCACATTTTTCTGGGACTTTTAAAGAAACACGCTTACTTCAGCAGCACCTATATTAAAGACAAAGAAAGCAGGCATAGCAGTCATTGTATCAGTCAGGGTTTACTAGAGGAACAGATATAA
>NW_004955501.1:6136739-6138016 GCF_000276665.1 Chinchilla lanigera
CCCTTCTCTCTCTCTCCCTTTTTCTTTTTCTTTCTTTGTTTCTTTTTCTTTCTTTCTTTCTTTCTTTCTTTCTTTCTTTCTTTCTTCCTTCCTTCCTTCCTTCCTTCCTTCCTTTTTCTTTCTTTCTTTCTTTCTTTCTTTCTTTCTTTCTTTCTTTCTTTCTTTCTTTCTTTCTTTCTTTCTTTTTCTCTTCTTTCCCCCTTACTGAGGATTGAACCCAGGGCTTTCACACTGGACTACATATCCATCCCTCTCCCCTGTTTTAAAATGTTTTCAGACATTTGTGGGGAACCACTCAGATTGCTTCAAAGCTCAGGGGTACCTAAAACACCTGAGGACATGACTCTGCTTGTCTAGCGCAGGTGCACAGTGGGATACAGTTATGTAACCATAACTTACACAGGTAAACACGCATGCACTGGTTACAGCACTACGTAAGAATGTAAATGTAAATAAGAATTACACAATAAAATCATTTCTTGGCCTTTTGGCTAAGATTAAGTGTGAATAATTACACAATAAAGACGCAGGCGGCTCTTGCACTCTTGTGCTCTGCTGTGCTCTGTGCTGCCTGCTGTTGCTGTTGATGTCTTGCACATGTGCATTTTAACCTGGGGACCTCACCTACAAAAATTTCCCTTGGGCCCCCCCAAGTGGGCCAACAATATTTCTTCACACACACTTAGTTCATCCATTTTACACATCACTGAATCTGTATGTGATTATTAACTTTTTTTTTTTTTTGGTACCAGGAATCAAACTCAGGGCCTTGTGCTTGGCAGGCAGGTACTGTGCCGCTGAGCTATATCCCTGACCTGATTATTAACTTTGATCTTTCTTCTCAGAAACTGTCTGATAACAGGCCAGGAGTAAATGCATATTGGTAATAACAAATATTGGTCACTATTTATTGAGTGTTTACCATGTGCCAGGCACTGTGATAGGCATTTGCATTAATAGTCAACAAATTCAGTATAATGAATAATACTGCGCAGATGAGAAAACTGAAAAGTTTAGTCAGGCACTGCTTTGTTTTTATCACAAAGAAGAAACTGTTTTGTAGGATCAAAGAATAGAGAGAAGGTAGAGCATGGTGGCATGCACCTGTAATTCCAGCCCTCAGGAGACTCAGGAGACTGCGGCAGAAGACTGTGAGTTTGGAGCCAGCCGGGGCTACCATACTGAGTTTAAGGCCAATCTGAACTACATAGTGAGACCCTGCCTAAAAAAAAAGTGAATTAACAACTAGAGACCATACTCATAAGTGAAATAAATCA
>NW_004955501.1:6138686-6156792 GCF_000276665.1 Chinchilla lanigera
GAAAGAAAGAAAGAAAGAAAGAAAGAAGGAAAGAAAGAAAAGAAAGGAGGGAGGTAGAGAAGGAGAGAGAAAGAAAGGTAAACCATGTGCTATTTAAGCTTGTGTTGTGATTTATTTCACTTAGCATTATGGTCTCAGTGTGCACCTGTTTTCCTGCAGATTGGGCATGAATACCACATTTCTTTATTTATTCGTCTGTTAATTGGGCATGTAGGCTGGTTTTAAGACTTAGCTATTTGAGTTTTGCTGCTATAAGCATGGGTATGCATGTACTGCTCTAATATGATGTTTTCAATGCTTTAGGAAGACACCTAGAGGGAAATACCGAGGTCAAATGGAATTTCTATTTGTAGTTTTTGGATGAATCTCTATACTGATTTCCATAATGATTGAACTAATTTACATTCCACTGATTTTATTAGAGTCTGAAGAGTATTGGTAATAGATCTTCTGTAAAGTCTTTGCAGAATTTGACAGTGAATCTGTCAGGACCTGGGCTTTTCATGTTAATTTTTTTCTTACTTCTTCAATTTCACTGGCTGATATTGGATTATTCAGGATTTTTATGACTTCTTGGTTTAGTTTGGTAGTTCATATGTATTTAGGACTCTATTTATTCCTTCTGAATTTTCAATTTTATTAGATTTTCAATTCAATTTTCAATTTTATTTCAATTTTATTACAGGTTCTCAAAGTAGTTACCAATTATCTGGATTTTAGCATAATCTGTTGTGATTTTACTTTTCTCAGTTCTGTATAAGTACTGCATACCAACCAACTGTACCACTGGAGTGCCTACCTTTCTCATTTCTTTTTTTTCTTTTTTTTTTTTCCTGGTACTGGGAATCAGACTCACAACTTTGCACTTGCCAGGCAGGTGCTGTGCCACTGAGCTAAATCCCCAGCCCCTAACTTTCTCACTTCTAGTTGTATATATTTGTGTCTTTTCTTTCCTTACTTTGGTAAGATTAGCTAAAAGTTTGTCTATTTTATTTAATCTTTCAAAGAACCATTCATTGGTTTTATTATTTTTATTTTTTAGTCTCAATTTTGTTAATTTCTGCTCTGATCTTTATAATTTCTTTCCTCATATTATCTTTGGGTTTGGATCATTCTTATTTTTTTTAAGACGATGAGATGTATCATTAAGTTACTTATTTGAGCTCTCTGTGCTTTTGTGATGTGGGCATTCACTGCCATAAACTTCCCTCTTAAAGCTGCTTTCATTGTGTCCTATATGCTCTGGTATGTTGCACTGGCGTTGTCGTTTAGTTGTAGATACTGTCTTATTTTTTTCTTGATTTCTTCTGCAACCCACTGTTTATTTAAGAATGTATTGTTTAGTTTCCACAAATCTGCATATTTCTTGTGGTTTTTGGTCACTGATTTCTAGTTTCATTGTACTATGATCCAATGATATGCATGTATAATTTCAGTTTTTTACATTTACTTAAGTTTGCTTTATTAGCTACTATGCGGTCTCCTTTGGAGAATGTTCCATGTGCTGCTGAGAAGAATTTGTATTTTGCTTTGTTGGGAGGAACACTGTACAAATCTAATAAATTCATTTGTTTGACAGTTTTGTTCAACTCTGTTTTTTTGTCTAGTTGATCTGTCTATTTGTGAGAGTGGGGTATTGAGGTCTCCCATTACAGTTGTATTTATGTTTATCTGGTCTTTCACGTTTAGTAATACTTGTTACACGAGGTTTTGTGTGTCAGTGTTTGGTGCTCATGTTAACAATTGTTATCTCCTCCTACTGAATCATTCCCTTACCCATATGTAGTGACCTTCTTGGCCTATTTTGATCAGTTTTCCCTTTTGCTCACTGTCTGAATATAGTGTATCTATAATTACCTTTTAAAAAACTCTCCCATGGCATGCAATATTGTTTTCCATCCTCTAATTTTTAGTCTATGTGTTTCTTTTTGAGTAAAATATGTTTCTTGTGCACACCATATGGTTGAATTTTATTTTATCGCCCATTCTGCCAAGCTATGTCTTTTTGTTTAGGGAACTGTGAGCATTCTGATTAAAAGTTATCACTAATAGTTATTGACTTATTCCTGGCATTGCCTTATTTTCCTGTTGTTGTCTCTATCTTTCCCTTCTACTTAACTGCTCATCCAGCAGGTGTATTCATTCTATTAGAATTTTTGTCAGTGTTAGTTTTGTTGTCTGTTTCTAAGATATCTTTGAGAACTTTTTGGAGAGCTAGTTTGTTGGTCATGAATTTCTTTAGGCCTTAATGATGGAAATATCTCATTTCTCCATCAAATTATGTGAGACAAAGTCTTGCTATATAGTTCAGGTTGCCTTTAAATTCATTATACAGTCCAGGCTGGTCTTGAACTCATGGTGATCCTCTTACCTTAGCATTCTGAGTGCTGGGATTACAGGCATGTGCCACCACACCCAGATTTCTCCATCAATTTTTAAAGATAGTTTTGCAGGATATGTCAGCCTGGGTTGGAAATTGTTTTATATTAGGGCTTGAAACACTTCACTCCAAGCTTTCCTGGCCTTTAATCTTGAAAAGTCTATGATTCTACTAATGAATTTACCTGCGTAAGTAATTTGTTGCTTTTCTCTAGCCACTTTTAAATTTCTATTTTTGTGTTGGACTTCTGGGATTTTTACTGCTGTGTGTTGTGAAGAGTTTCTTTTGATTGTGGCTATTGGAGGTTCCAAATGCCTTGCTTATCTGCATGTTCAATTCTTTTCCCTCATTTGGAAAGTTTTCTGCTATTATTTCAGTAAACAGTTTTTATGCCATCTGTGTTGTCTTCTGATTTTTGATTAATTCAAATTGATCTTAGCTTAGTCTTCATGTATCATGTAGGAGCTCTTGGATCCATTTTTCATCTTCTGTTGTTTTTAAGGTATCTCTCATTAATTGGTCCCCAACAGCAGGTCTGTCTTGAAGTTCTGACATTCTGTCCTCACACTGGTCACTTCTGATCCCCATACTTTTGACAGAAATTTAAATCTCCTGGTTTTCTTTGGAGACTTTTTATGGACTCTAATTCTTTTCTATTCTGATCATTCATGTTTTGCATCATTTTGTTTAGCTTTGCTAGATTTTTCTTTGAGACAGGGTCTTGCTATGTAGTTCAGGCTGGCCTTGAACTTACTATATAGCCCAGGCTAATGTTGAACTCACTGCAATCCTCCCTAGTGCTGGGATTACAGGCATGTGCTACCACAACTGACTCTGATAGCTTTTTAGTAGTGTCCTCTGTTGACTCGCTGATTATTTTGGTTGTTTTGGCCCATTATCTGTTTACTTAAATCTCCATAAGCTTGCCAAATACTTTATTGATCTGTTTTGTTAGCTACCCTGATAATGTTTTAAATAATATGGCTGTGGCTTTTGGTTTTCTTCCTTTCAATGTACCATGGATTAGCTTTGAGAGAGTTGGAAGTTTTGGGGGCATTTGTTTTTTGCTTTGCCTTCCCATGTTGAAGCTTTCAAGTTGATATTAGCAGGAAAATTTTTTGCTAGTATGGAGACCTCTTTAGTTAATATCTACTTTTCAGTGGTGTCATCTGGGCATGACTATATACTGGCCTTTTCCTCTGTCCCAGCACCCAACCACCTCTAGTTTCTTGAGATGGGAGGTTGTAGCATGTTTGGCCTTATACACAGTTCCTCAGGAATGGGCTGCACTATTGTTAATGACCCTAAGCAATCAAGATATTGTCATTCCAAGAAAAGCAATTAATACCAACAACTATGTCACCTTGGATATAATAATAAAGTCAGCACCAATTGTAGCATCAAAGACAACCTGAATTTTGACAGAATCCCCAAACAAATAATGTACTTTCCTTAGCCATAGAAAGGACATCTATAATTACAGTATGAACACTAAGACAAACCAAATACTGACCTACAGTAAATATTAAATGGTGCAACTTTACCTCTACTAAGAATAGAGCAATATTCAATAATAATTGCAGAAAGTTAACTAACTAGTTGAAGATTCATCCAGTTTAGTACTCATACTTGTAAAGGTGCGGGGTTGAGAAACCAGGGAGTGAAAAAAGTAAAGTTTGAAAAATTAGTCAATGGGGTATGAAGAGAAGGGTTTTACTGGTTGAGGTGGGGAAGGAGAATGAAACTGTTAGAAAACAGTCACAGGAACTATCAAATAAGAAAAAAGTAGAAAAAAGAAAAACAGCAAGATACAAAGAATAAGAGATAAGACAGAAACAAAAATAAGTTGAAAGAAGAAAAATGAAAAGGAGAAATAAGAAACTAAAAAAGGAAATAAGTAAAAAAAAAAATTGGAGAAAACCCCCATCCCCTTAAGAATAAAAGAAAGAGAAAAATAATAAAAACTAGAGGAGAAAAAGACTGACTCAAAGGAAAAATAATCCTCTATGGTTTTGGATGAATGGTTTATTTCCAATATCTGCAATCTTGAAATCCAGGCAGTCACAATTTTCTATGCATATCTTTAGGCCTTGTCGGTTTTTGAGTCATCCTCTCTGCACCAGAGGCCCCTCTATCCACATCCCCCTGACTGTGGTTACTATTGAACCCCTGGCATGTCCTTGCTCCTATTGGTAGATGGGGAATGCAATCAGCGGCTGGATGCAGGCCATCGACCGTGGGTTCAAGTGGCCTGTTGGACTTAATGTCAATTCTTGTGGGGTCTGGTTGCTTCCTACAGAGGGCAGGGCCTGTGTACTTCCCAGCCTTAGCTTATACTTCTGGGGGGTAGGGTTCTAAGTCTGTCCTGCTTCCTCTTCATGGTGGTCTCTGTGGTTGGTTCTTACTCAGGCACTTTGGGAGGGTAACACTGCAGGCCCTGAAGTTGCTGGCAAGGTCCATACTTCCTCTCTGGGTCTGCTGGCATTCTGTTTTTGTTTTTGTTGTTGTTGTTGCTTGTTTGTTTATTTATTTTTACAAGGTCTGGCTGTGTAGCTCAGACTGGCCTTGAACTCACTATGTAGCCCAGGCTGGCCTTGAACTCACAGTGATTCTCCTGCCTCAGCCTTGTGAGTGCTAGGATTACAGGTGTGTGCCACCATATCTGGCTTTGCTGGCTTTCTGCACTCACCCTGTCTCTCTGAGCATTGTCCTCATCCAGGATCAGGCCAGCTGGTCAGTCTCTGCCACTGCTGTCCTGTGCCAAGGGGAAGCAGAATGTTGAGCTGGCTTGGAATTGTTGGATATCACACCACACAGCCAGTGTGGACTGCCTTGCTTGTGTCAGGGGCCTGTAGCATTTATTTTGGGGTCAAATCCTCTTCTAAATATTGGGTATGGAGCCTTGAACAGGAAAAATGAACTTGGAGGTCATGTTTACTAAAATTTTTACTAAATTTTACTAAAATTTTTTAGTAAGCATACAGACTGATAAGTGAACCAAATAATTTCAGCTAGTACTAAGTGCTATGAAAAAATGAAAACAGGAAGATAGAGTGGGGAGAAGGTTACAGGCAAAGAGACATAAAATGCATAGTTCTGATCTACCCCTTTTCTATGGTCCTTTCGGGAGTTCTGACCACAGAGTCTAAAACTGTATGAGAAAAATATTTTTTTTTTCTCAGCACCTGAGAACCTTAATTGGTCCTCCAACTACACAAGTGGTAAGTGGGATATCTGTATCCCAGAAATAGATTGCTATAATCCACTCCCCCAATACTATTTCTTTATGCATATCAGTGAAAGCACAAATGCTGGCCCAGTATTAGGAGAATCTGAGTAATAAATTTTAAGCTAAACATAATGTTTATGATTGAAGGACTCTGGTCATCAGCTGTGGGTAAGAAGTTCAGGTTAGCTGTTCTATTCATCCACAAGCAACATAAGCACATCAAGTAGGATGGGTAGAATGGTAAAAAAATCTTTATATTAAAGAAAAAAGTGTCTATTTACTCTTTATGTTTAAACAAAAACATACTTGCATTTTGAATCTTATTTTTAAAGTGCCACGAATGAGATCTGCAGAGACCATTTATAGACAGCAGATGGCAGGTTCTACCCACAGCCTAATGGCTGAAACTTAAGAAGCAATTTCACAAACACAGTCCTACACAGCGCTGTGACCAGGATATATTCTGAGGAATGCATCATGGCTGAGTTTTTCATTGTGCTGACACCTTGGAGTACATTTACACATACTTAGATGGTAACCCTCTACACCCGAGGCTCCCACGCTGTGAATCTGTACAACGTGTTACTGTTTTGAACACTGTAGACAATTGTAATGTAATGGTGAGTACTTTTATATAGACACATTGAAGAGGTACAGAAAAATACATTATATAAGACAAAAATGATATATGTGCAAAGGGCACTCACCAAAAATGGAGCTTGCTGGACTTCAAATCCCTCTGGGTGATCGTAGGTAAGGGGTGAGCGCATGTGAAGGCCTAGGGCGTAACTGTACTGCTGTAAACTTTACATACACTGTACACTTAGGTTATACTAAATTTGTCTTCAATAATAAATTAACCTTACTTTACAGTAATTTCTTTCTTGTCTTTTGAGACAGGTTTTCACTATGCAGTTCAGGCTGGTCTTGAACTCACTGTGTAGCCCAGGCTGGCCTCAAACTCACAGCAATCCTCCTGCCTCAGCCTCCTGAATGCTGGGATTACAGGCATGTGCCATCATGCCTGGCTACTTTTTTATTAGTACATATTTACAGTACATACTGATTATATTCATTGTGAGGAGTTAGTACATGTACATAACCCATTTTACTTATAAATTTTTTAATTTTTAAAAACTTTTTGATTCATAATAATACTTAGTTTAAACTACAAACACATTGTATAGTTATGTAAAATATTTTATTTCTTTATGTCTTATCCTATAAGCTATTTTGTTTTGACATTTAATTTTCCCCCACGGTAAGCAAAACAAATATTTTATCATTATTACCTTTGGTATATCAAAGTGAATTCTAATAATGTGATAAAATCTGACAGAGAAATATTATATAGAAAAAGACTGAATTAACAAACACGTTGCATTTTTAAGCTTTTTCTCATAACTATACATTGACATCTGTATATCTGATATATAGCACTGCGGATAGCAGCACTGCTGGATTTGAGGTTTTTCTCCTTTTTTTAGGGGGAATGCAGAAAGTAGTATTATCTTTGGAACAAATTAAGAATATAGTAGAAAATAATAAAATAAAAAATGTCACCCGTGACTTCTCACTATTCGTGTAGGATACTGCAGTGTGTATGCACAGAGGCCCTGGGGTTCTCACTGCACCAGATCAATTTGTACCTTGCAACAGTGCCCTCAATCAAAGTTGTCCTTGTGAGCCCTGAAATCAGTGGCTTGGTCTCTTTATGAGCAAAAAGTCTTGTCCAGCATCCATTTCCAGAATTGGGAGATTTCCTGCACATTGACAATTTGCTCTGGTGAGTGATTTTCTACACAATCAAATTCTCTAGAGTTTGCAAAAATGTAAAGGCAGTTTAGTTGCCTTTACATCCTCACACACTGTCCACTCATGCACATATTCTGAGGTGAATTATGTGTCCTGCAATGTTTAAACCATCTGGAATTGAGCAGTGCTTTCAGCATTACAGTTGAGCACACCCTCTTCTCTCACCATCACAGATTGCTTTGGTTTGGCTGTGGCTGCCATAGTGCTGAGATGGACCTGTGTCTGTGTCTGGTCTGTAATCTGGGTCATTAGAAGTTGCTTCGTGTGTCACAGGCCCTTCTCAATTTCTGTTAGTCTCCCTCCCTTCAGTGAAGCAGATTCCTTAACAACTTTTGTCAGCTTGTGCTTCAAGATGGTAGCCACGGTTCAATGGGACACGCCTGAATGGTAAGCAGTAAACATCACTGATTCTCTACCTTCATTCTTTTTAATCACCTTTAATTTTATTCCCTTTATATGGAGTAAAGGAATATTGAAATGAATTACAAATGCAGACAAATTGTCTTTCCACAGAGTATACGACATTGAACTGCCATCAAATAAAACATAATGCTTATCTATCCTACAGTTTAAAAATAGCTCCCTTAAATCAGATCCTGGTAAAGTGGCAAGGTATAGACCAGTGGTGGCGAACCTATAGCACGTGTGCAACAGCAGGCTGTTTGTACCATTGAAAGCTCTGAAAGGTTCGCCTTCACTGGTATAGACAATGCATAGTTTCGTAGTGAAGTAAAATATGCCTTTTATACAAATGTCCCCAAATTTATTCATCATTCAAAAACTTCTTTTAGATCTTCTGGTTTCCTTGCTTTTTCAAATAAATGTTAGAATCAGCTTGCATGTCTTCACACAAAAAATTCTGCTTGTCTTTGGTATCGCATTAAACTTATAGTAGTTCAGTTTGGAAAGCATTTATTTCTTTATTCTTTCAGTTCAAGAACACAAAATATTACTCATTATTTAGGGCTCTTCATTGGGTTCTTCTATCAGTATTTTGTAATTTTCAGCAAACATATCTTATACATGTTTCGTTAGATTTAGACTAAAGTAGTTAGTTGTTTGAACTATTGTAATTTGTATTTCTGTAGTTAAAAACAAGTATTACTCTTTGGTGTGGATTTGGAGCAACTGGAATTCATATATGTTGTTAATGGTGGGAATGCAAAAATAGCATAGCCACTCTGGAAAACTGATAGCTTCTTCTCAAGTTAAATATAGTCATTATAAGACCCAAATATTTCACTCCTGGTAGGTGCTTTAAGAAATGAAAATGTATATCCACACAAAAATCTATACACAAATGTTTACCATTCCTTTTTTTCTTTAACTGTCCATGATTGGAAGTAACATAAATGTCCTTCCATAGATGAATTAGATAAACTGAATGTGATACATCCATACTATGGAACACTACTCAGAAGTAAAAGAGACAAATTTTTGATACATACAACTTGGATGAGTCTTAAAGGCATGGTGGGGGCAAGAAGTCAGTCTCAGAACTGTGTTGTTCCATTTATATGACACTCTTGAAAGAGGAGAGATTAGTGATTGTCAGGAATTATGGCAGGAGGAAGAGGTGATTATAAAATGATTTTTGGGGAAGGAACTGTTTTGTATCCCAAGTACAGCAGTGGATACATGGATCTATACATATGTTAAAATTCCCACAACAGTACACAAACAGAAAAGGTCAATGTTCCTGAACATAAAAGTAGAAATAATACAACAGTAATTTTTATTTCTTATTTTTTATTTTTTTCAGAAAAGAGTTTATTTAGATCAGAGTATACTGCCAAGGGGATCAGTGGGAGAATTTCCAAAAGAGGAACTGTGCCAAAAGAGTGAGACTGGGGTCTTTACAAGGGTTTGAGGGGATGGAAACAGGGTTTAAGTGACAAATGTAACTATCTAAAGAAGGTCTTTTCTGAATTATTCAGAGATATTTGGATAGTTGATCCAGGTAGCATGAAGTGAAGTCACTGATAACTGTCTTATTTCCTTTTTTATTGCTGAGACAAAATACCCTACACTCAAGGTTAAGGGAGAAAAGTCTTATTCAGCTCATAGTTTGTGGAGCTTTCAGTCCATAATCAGCTGGCTCCAAAGCAGGGTGGCACATGGCAGAGGGCAACCGTTCATGGAGGCAGAAGACAGCAAAAGCAACAAGATAGGAGTAATTTTTAATAATAATGCTCCTTCCCTTCAAAAAGCCCTTGATGAAATGCAGGAGCTTGGAGCCAATTGTCTTCTCTCCCAATCAGCATCACCAACTTTCACTCAGTGCTCTGTCTTCTCCAGCAAAAATGATTACTGTGTGGGTCTCTAAGAAAAGTCTCCCATAGACACATAGTTCGAAAAGATAGCCTTATACTTTAAAAAATGAATGGTAACTATTGAGCTATTACTGGGTATTCATCTGTGTATCATATACAATTGAGACCATGAACTGCGTCTACCACATAAATTGAAAAGCTGTTGTTGCAATTTGTGAAAAAGTTAATAAACTCATTTAATAATGAATAGTTTAATTAATGAATGTGTAATGAGTATTTCATATAATCTGTGTTGCAGCAACCTATTTACCCAGCTTCAATCTGTACCTACATTTCACTGACATTATATTTTGAAAGACCTGCTTTTTGAAAAATTCTATTTGTACATTTTGTATCAAGACAAGACTGACCAATGAAACAATTTTGAACTGAAACCTCCTATAATGTAGCAGTTACTATATTTCTCTATAATTATTCAAGCTCTGATTTTATTTTATTCATTGTATTTGTTAAGACATTTTCTGTTGCTCATATGAACCTAAAAACAGATTTCTCTTTGTCTTATATAATTCAGAATGAACTAAATTTAGTGCTGGAAATAGGACCCAGGTTCAGAAGGACATTCTATCACAGAAGAGTGACATGACTCAGCAGGTCCCTTAGTCTGTTTTCCAATATTATATCTTGCAAATGAAAATCTGGAATGTGATTACCTACATGTATTTCCTCTCTGATTGGAGTAGTATACAAGGTGAATTATACTAAATATAATACTAGCTACCTTAGGTGTACTAGGCTATTTTTATACGTCATCTCACTGAATTTTCACAGTGGGATTATGAAATAAATATCATGAATAGCAATGCTAACTACCAGAAACTTGAAATTCTGCAGTCAAAGCACCGCTCTCGCGTCCTAGACACCACGATCTTACTACTGTGCTCCTAGCAAGTTTGCCTTGCTAACAGGTACCTTTGTATGTCAGCTGTTCACCTCACTGAGGGCATCAGCTGTGGGTCTCAGTCCCCTAAGCACTACTCTTAGTGGCAGGAACTGACTGTCCTTATCCTGGGAACTTTTGATGGTCACATAGATGATTTATCCAAAATCTTACATTGCTTGGATTCAACACCCATCATTTTATTTTTGCTCCAGGTCAATTGCTCATTTATTGAGTCAGACTTGGCAATTGAGACTTTGATCTGTTCCTCTGATCTCCTTGATCTCTCCATCTTTCCCTTTGTGCTCTGTGTCAGCTTCACATCTCTGTCTCCTCCATCTTCCTCCCTCCTTCTTTCTCTCTCTCTGTTCTATCCAATGTGAAGCTCACAATCTCTTTAATTTCCTAATCCCAACCTCATTTTTTATATCTTGAAGGGTTTCTTGGTGTAGCTGCTTCTTCCTTTAACTCAAGACCCTTAGTTCTGTCCAGTTCCCACCCTTCGGTCCTCTTCCCATTCTTTGCTGTTACTTTCTTATCGTCCTATTA
Source organism: Chinchilla lanigera (assembly GCF_000276665.1). Classification (NCBI taxonomy): domain Eukaryota; kingdom Metazoa; phylum Chordata; class Mammalia; order Rodentia; family Chinchillidae; genus Chinchilla; species Chinchilla lanigera. Next base: position 6,149,873 of record NW_004955501.1, read on the forward strand.
GCTCAGCATCCCCCGAGTTCTTACTTTATCTTTTGTTATTGCAAAGCGCTTTCAGAAGAATTACCAGTGTTCAACTGCCAAATCTATCATTTGGGACAATTTCCTATCAACCATATTTCATTCTGTGTCCTCTCCTTTGCTGCCTTTTTCCTAAGTTCTATAACTGCTGGTCTATTGAAGAAAGCAAAGAAACCCACTGTCATGGGTGTTGCCATTTTCTCCTGGTTTGCCATTGGTCTGTTTACTTTGCTTATGGTATTTTGTCGCATGCTGTAATTTTTAATACATATGTAGTTTATTTATTAATCATATCAATTATAAATCTTAAGATTTTTAAAAGGGCCTTTGTTTCTTCAAAATTATATTTATACGTACATATGAACCTACATACATATCTGTGCATAATCCTACATGTTTTCATTGCAAATATGAATATGTGATTCATCTTAAAATTACTTTTTGATAATGTTTATTCTTTCAAAGTAGCTAACCCAATCTTTTGGAACTTAATTCCATCTTTTCTTTAGTAAAATACCACCTTTATTATGTACTAATTTTTATATGTATTTAATCATATTTTGAAATACAAAACTAATTTAATTCCTATAAAGTTACAAAAATTATTAATGTACTATACAAATCTGTTTTATGGTATTATGCCTTTGATAGATAATTAACAGCATTAGAAAGAATCCTTTCTTTCTATTCATTCATTCTTTCTTTCTTTCTTTGAGACAGGATCTTACTCTGTAGCTCAGGCTGGCTTTGAGATCACTATGTAGCCCAGGCTGACACTGAACTCACGGCAATCTTCCTTCTTCAGCCTCCCAAGTGCTTGGCTTACAGTTTATAATGGGCAAGTGCCACCATACCCAGTTTATACCTTGTTTTCTTGATCTACAGAAATGTTTTGCATCTGCTTGACTTCGCAGATGACTTCTTCTTTCATGAAGACACAGTGTGAGAAGCTTCCTCCTTCCTGTGTCTCAGTTCCTTATTTTGCAAAATTTGTTGAATGATTCATTTTTATCTCCTAGAAGGAGCACATGTTACATAGTATATTAGCTATTATTATTAAGATGAGTAAATGAGGATTCCTGTCCTTCCCTGTATTGTTTTTTCACTCTTTTATCTGCACTTTCCCCCACTTTGACCACACAGAGCTCTCAGTAGTATTTAGAGTCTCTTTTGTGATAGTAATCCTTGCATATTTTGTCCGTTGATTGTATCTAAAATTGAAATAGCAATACATCATATTCCATTTTTATAACTGTGTTCACACTGTTTATTAGCCTACAATTGTAATGTTTTTATTTTTTCTGTATTCCTTCCTCAAGTCACTAAGGGTGCCCGTTGTCTGCATACATATTTCACCCATGCTAACAGATGCTGTGTAATTACTGAATCCGTGTGCCCAGAACCACATGACTTATTGCTTCTGGACCAGCTGCTCTTTGGCCTGGGGTTCAAGCTGGCATCCTGAGTTCTTTTTACCTTGTTTCTGTATTGCTGTAAGTGTTTCTGGATCTCAAGTCTTTACCTTTCTCAGATTTTATTGCTTTTGCTGGAGAGAGTCTTTAAGTAACTTCTCTAAGGGTTGCATATGAAATAAACTTTTCCAATTTTCACACATCTGAATGTGGCTTTATTTCATCATTTCTCTTTATTGAAATTTTTATTGGTTATAACCAAGTATTAGTCTGCAATGATAAGCTTATAATTATTTTTTTCTTAGAAAGTTGAAAACATAGAATCTAGGGATTCTATTAATAAATTACATGTTTTTTCTTTCATGGGGCATATTTTTCCCCTTCTAGAATCTTGTAGGATATTTTTCATTCCTGAGGTGTTCTGAAAAATTCTTGAGAATTTCCAGTTTGATTTTTTTTCCTTTAATTTATCAGTGGTTATGGGTAAAAATCACCATAAAAAGTGCTGAACTGAATTGTGCCATCAGGAAAAAGATATCCTGGAACATTTAAAGTCTGTGTGTGGTATAGCAGTCAACATTAGATTATACCATGTGCATCACTTCTCTAATTGTTTCATGTGTTCATGTGTTTAATGTTCTGATTTTCATCTAGAACAAGAATTCTTTTAGGCCAGGAAAGCTTCTGGCTTTCTGGTGCAGGATATAAAGCCTTTTTCCAGAATACTGTTTTCAAGATTTTAAAATAAAATGTTGGATTATAAATGCAAACAGGTGAACTAAAATATCATTACCAAATTTTTAAAAAATAGAATTGTAATGTAAATATTTTGCTTCATTATGAACACCTTAAATAAAAGATCAAGTGAAATTTTATAGCTACTATAATTTCACCGTACATTATTGATGAGTATAAATGATGGCTTTGAGATATTTATAACAACTGGATATGCTGTGAAAATATTTGATTTCTAGTAGGAAAAAAAATCACAAATGCTGCCCAAACTGCGGTTTGAAGATTAGGGGAAAATAAAATATAATTTCTCCCTTTAAAGTTTGTGGACCTCCTGGATTCCATCCATGGACAGCCATCTACAAATCCTTTATGGTAGAAGCTCTTCTAGGTGTTCAGACTCCAGGTTGCAAACATGGAGGCAATAGAATTCCCCACGCTCAACGCTCTTCCCCAGTGTGACTTTGACACTCCCTCACTGGGAGCTGGTGTCTATTCTCTACTCCCTTGAACTGAGTGACTTCTCTGGCCAACAGAATGTATTAGATGGATGTTCTGCCGGTTTTGAGCATAGCCTTAAGCTGACCTGTCAATTTCCGCTTCTTCCCTCAAAGCAGCACACACCAAGTAAACACAGTGGTGTCACGGGGACCACCATGCTGGGCAGAGGACAGCACCAGTGGAAGATCCTGGAGTACATAATGCTATGTGAAGAGCAAAACAGCTCAAGGAGTGCTGAGGCACCAGACACTCGAGTAGAGAACTTATCTTAGAAGTAGATCCTTTCATCCCAGCTGCACTGGTGGATGCCCTCTAGAGCAGAGGTGAACTGACTCTCCATTCCCCTCCACAATTCCAGAATCATGATATTGGGAGCAAATAAAATGCTTGTCTTACATCACCAAGTTCTGGGGTACTTAATTGGGCAGCAAAAGGCAGGACAGAGTTCTACCTGAGCATGTTCTGAAAGTCTTTGGCTCTCTCCTTCAGGCCAATTGCTAAGCTAACTGTTGCGAAAGAAGGGCTCCAGAGGTGTTGCCATTGAGGCTTGCATAGCATTTTAGTGTCAGTAAAGACTGACAGGGAGTTACATCATGGGATCAAAGTACCCTCTGCAATAGGTGGTCTATGGCTACAGGCACCTCAGCCTGCTACGCAAGACCTCGGGTTAGTCCCAGGATACTCCCTCAATCCTTATTCCTGGATTGGTCCCAAAGGTCCTCAGAGGTCATACTCTCTCTTGGAAGGACTCTTAGAGGACTTGGAATGCAGACACGTGAGTTAAAATGCTGTAACTGTACTGAAAGCAGTCTTTGTTCTTATGAGTCCTTGGATTGTGTCTGGAGACAGACCCCATGGAGATATTACTGTGTCGTGCTGGTGAGCAAAGGCTCTGATGTTACTGTGCTGTGATTAAAATCTGCTCAATCAGGCCCTGCTACATGACTAGGATGTGTGATTTGATTTTGCTATGCCTCAGTTTTGACATCTATAAAATGGGATATAGTGAGGTTTGAGTGAAGTTGATACTTCTGGAAGATTGTCTGGCACTGTGACTGCAATTTAATTGAACTAGAATTGTGGAAAAATTAAGTTCATGAACTGAGGTACCACTGCCATTTTATTGCCATGTGCTCAGGTTTTGGAACATGGTTCTTATATTTTTCCGAGAATTTGAGGTTGAAGCCCCTTTTGAAGAACTTATAATGAACTTTCACTACTGTTCAGTTATTATTACAAATTTGGGAGTGCTTTTATTGCACAAAAGTGAGAATTCTGGTAACTTTTAGAGGGTTCAGCACAAAATTTTAGGCAGGTGGGGCTAAGCAAAGCCAGAAATCTTTAACAAACATCTGATTAATTTACTAACATATTAGATTGTTAACCTGGGTAGGTTAACCACAAAATGTCATTCATTAAAATTAAGAGAGTATTATATTTTGCGTTCACATTCTTTTGCCCCTAAATAAGAGAAGTCAAGATTGCAGTTATGTCTATATAAATGCTGCAGTTCACATTTATTTATTTATCTACTTAAAGGGCCTGCAAAAATGAATTTTTGCTTCATGACTTTTCATGTCATCCATGTGCATGGGCCATGGTAATCTTCTCTGCATTGCTCCCATCTTAGTATAGGAGCGGCCGAAGTGAGCACAGGGCAGCTGAAATTTAATCCAGAGGACTAGATGTTTTGTGCAGAGCTGCTTCCCAAGCCTTTCAGTTATCTGTGACTTTGAAATGGCCAAATAGGAATCTCACTGTCATGAACAAAGTATTAAAATAATCACTTTCAGTAAGAGGTGTCAGGCTTGAGATTATTAAAATAAAACTATATCCTGTCTGGGTGGGACCTACGGCTTTAGCAGCCATTTTCTTTCATGGCATTAGCATTGCATAAGTGAGAGACATTTTGCATAAGAAATAAAATAAAGATAAGATGTGATTTCCTAACTGAGACTCTTTCACAGAACTTTTCCCCAAGGGAAGGCAAAGTAGTTTAGTGGTTTAAAACATAGGTGTTGGAAGAAGAAAGTTTGAGTTTAGATATCATGCCTATTATCTTCCCACTAGCAACTGGAGGCGAATTACTTAGCCTCAGTCTTCACATCTGTAAAATGGAAATGATGTTAATATTAGTACGTGTTTCACAGGACTATCACATACAAAATGCTATATAATATTTGTTAAATGAACAAAATATACCAGGTTTATCTGGGAATGACAGAAGTTTTTCATTGATTGCCTTAATGAATTGAGATTGTTCCAAGTTCATAAATTCCTATCCATGTGGGTACTTGTTCACATTCTAATGGATAGAAATTTAGAATTTATCTATATTTTGGCAAAATTCACAAATTATGCAAGTAATAATTCCCTAATACTGTTTGTCTTTGCCTTAGAACACCATTGCATGAAAAGCATTATGAACTCATTTCTCAGTTCCTTCTGTCTGTCAGTCTTTCAGAGGACTGATGGAGAAGACTTTGTGTAGGGTGAATGCCCTGAACTGGACGGGCCATCAGGAGGCCAGGAGGTGAATCTACGTAGGTGAAGAAAGGTGCTGAACAAAGTGACTGGGAGAAAGGGGCCGTCCTTTCTACTCTGAAAACTGCTTTCTACTCTGCCCTCAGGGGGTGGCTGGACCCAGCTGGAAATCTTCAGGGACCGCAGGGCACTTGCTCACCGGCAGCCTGTTTAATGTCAGAGACATTACTGTGTCAGTATCTTTGAGATCAAAGCAACCTGGGCCCAGGAGTGGCAACTGACTTCTACAGTTAAACAAGCTGAGAGACAGCAAGAGACTGTCAGAAAGATAGCTGCCACCTTCACTAAAAATTATTATTATTATTTTGTCTTGTTTTTAAACAGAGTCTTGCTATGCAGTTTAGGCTGACCTAGAACTCACTATGTAGCCCACGCTGGCCTTGAACTTGAAGTGATCCTCCTGCCTCAGCCTTCTGAGTGCTGGGTTTGCAGGTGTGTGCCACCACGTCCGGCTGCATTCAACATTATTGCATTTGAAATTATTCTTGTTAGCAAGAAAACAAATCTTTATACAACCAATACTTTGCTTTTTAAAAAATTCTGTCTGTAATATCTGCTCTGACATCAAGTTGTTAATGATTGAAACTGGCTCTAGTGCAGACTCTGTCTCCATACTTTAATAAATTTTATTCTTTTAAGAATTCTTTTTCAGGGGACCTTGTGCTGAAATCCATTTGTGCTTTTTTTTTTTTTTTTTAATGAGAACATTGGGAATGTTATATTTTTTCAGAAACAAACCCTCCAAGTCACAGTTGTAATAAGATCTCTAGAGTTCTCCTGTGGCTCCACCAAATTCACTTCCATCATTTTAATAACAGTTGTCATTTCGAGGTGTGGTATAAGGAGAATGGAAAGAAAACATACTTTTTCAAGAGTATACCGGGAGCTAACAAGAAATGATATCTAATGTTTCTTTTAACAATACAACTCCAAATAATAATGCTTCTGGCTAAGAAGGGTAAATTCCTGCCTTTCTTCACTTAGCATTTTATTTAACACATACTTGTAAAATGTTTACTATGGGCCAGATGCTATTTCTGACACTTTACATATAATGACCCATTTACTTCTCATAAGAATACTCTGAGGTAGGCATTATTTTGTCATACATATTTTACAGATAAAGACACTGGGAACAAAGAAGTTAAGTAACTGGTTGTAGCTAGAGAGGGGCTCAGTGGTTTGAAGATTTCATGCAATTGGACTTCAGTACCTTTTTTTCTTCTATTTTTCATGTCTGAGTGCCTTAGTTGCCTTTCTGTTGCTATTAAAAAAGTGCCTGAGGTAGAGTAATTTATAAAGAAGACAGTTAAAAGTGTACAGTTCTGCAAGTCCAAGACCATTGTGTCAGCATCTGCTCAGCTTCTGCTAAGGGCCTCCTGGTGGAGGGGCAGCAGGCACGTGTGTGTGTGTGTGTGTGTGTGTGTGTGTGTGTGTGTAAAAGAGAGAAAGAGGAATGGAGGGAAAGAAGGAGGAAGAGAGAGGTTGGGGAGGAGAAGGAGAAAGAGAAGGAGGAGGAAAGAAGGGAAGAAAGACAAAAGGTGCTAGGCTTATTTTATAACAACTCACTGTTGTGGTAGCCAATCCAGTTCCCCAAGTGTGAGGATTTACTCTCAAGAAAAAACATGGATTCCTTGTGACCCGAGGAACTAAGTCTCAATGTGATTACTGGTGGGGACAATCATATTCAAATCATAGCAATGAAAATGGCTA
>NW_004955501.1:6156925-6197581 GCF_000276665.1 Chinchilla lanigera
GACTCAAGCATAGAGCTAATGGTGTTGAATAAAGTCCCCCATTAGTGACTTACTAGGAACAGTTACTTCTAACACAGAAGTACTGGGCAAAAATTTGCCTTCAAATTTTAAAATTTAATTATAGATGGATTTTATATATATATTACTGCCAAAGGGTGGCAGGGCAAAAATACCTTTTAAAAACTAAAAGATAGCTGGGCTTGATGGCACATGCCTGTAATCGCAGCACTTGAGAGGTTCAGGCGGGAGGATTGCCACCAGTTTGAGGCCAGCCTGGGCTGCATAGTGAGTTTAAGACCTAGACTACACAGTGAGATCCTGTATCAAAAGGATCTCAGAAAGATAGATATTCTAGTTTTATCCCTCTTCATTTTATTTACTTCAAGTATAACTTGCTCTGCACAGCTTCTGTAAGAGAAATGTAAACAGGAATAAGTGGCAGCACTGATTGGTCTGGAAGCTGTGATGACAGCGTTAGGTGTTACAGCCTGGCTTTACATTTTCTGTGATGTGCTAAAGTTACTCTTTGCCATACGTTTTCCAGGGAAGTTGTTGTTTAAGATATTACATTGTAAGCTTATTTTTCCTATATTTGGCTCAGAAAATATATGTATGGTAAGCATATTTCCATGCATTGAATAATAAAATTAGTTGTTTTGTGAACCTATACTTGTGGATGGTTGATCTCTTCCTTCTTTTTCCTCCGCCACCTACCTTCTTCTGCTTTTCCTCCTTTTCCTTTTTATAATACTGGGATTGAATCTAGGGCTTTGTGGTGCTGAGCTACATCTCCAGCCCATTTTCAGATTTTTTTTTGAGGCACATTCTTGCTAAGTTTCTAAGTTGCCAAGGCTGGGCTTAAACTTGTGATCCTCTTACCTCAGCTTTCCAGAGTGCTGATGTTCCAGGTGTATGCCATCGTGCCTGGCTGATATTCTTGAAAAGTCATCACTCATTGTTCTCAAACCCTTTTACCAGGCTTTGATTATTTTCTTCAGGTAAGACTTACGAAAACTACATTTTGAGGTTCGAGCTCATTTCTAACTTTGGATACTAAACAAACAAAACTCTTAATGTCCATATAATTAAGGTCATTTTGTACTTCTGAGTTATGTCACAGAATCTTGATGAAGAAGACAAGCCCACAGTTTCCACTCACCCCAGGGGTTATTCATAGTTCACAGCAGGATTTCTTAAAGACCAGAGGCACCTGTGGCAAAGTCACATGCCAGACTGTTAGTAAGACAGACCTCTGTACCCACCGTAGGCTCGCTGATTGAAGAGCTCTGGAATCTGGGTCTGGGAATCTGAATACTAAGAGGCATACCAGGAGACTTGTGCGTACTCAAATCTGAGATGTGCTGGCTTAGTTATATAACTTCTAGTCTTTCTAACCAAAATACTTGAGGTAGGGTTTCACTCCAGCTTTTTTTTCTTTTTTGTTTTTCTTTTGTGGTACTGGAGACTGAACTCAGGGCCTTAAACATGCTAGGTAAATGTTCTACCACTGAGCTATATCTTCAACCCTTTTTACAAATTTTATTTTGAGGCAGGATCTCATGAAGTTGCCCAGGTTGTTCTTGAACTTGCGATTCTCCTGCCTCAGTGTCCCAAGTAGCTGGGATTATAGGTGTGCAGCAGCATTCCTGGCTGAGAACCCGCCGGCCTTAAACTGACCAGGGCTGGTATGGTTCACACCAACAAGAATATTAGTTAGGTCAATCAACAGGTGACCACAGAGCAGACAGCTGACTCTTCAGATGTGTGTTCTTGAACAAAAGCCAGAAATTAGTTTTAGGAATATTGTGCAAATTGAACTGAAGAAACAGTGGTTGGGGGAGGAACCATGTGATTTATAACCAGAAATGTGGGGCTAAGGTGGGGCTCATTAGTGGAGTGCTGCCCTGTACGGGCAAGGCAATAGTTTGATCTTCTATACCACAAAAGAAAGAAAAATTAATTTGCTCCCCTAAAACCAGAAATACGGTGCTGAGGGACAAAGCTTGGCAATAATTTCAGAGAAGAAGGACCACATCCTTGAGGCACTCTGAGAGAAAAATGTCTCAACTCCACTTATGGAAATCATGTTGCTGTGACACCCGGAAAGGCAGAGACTCCAAGTGGTCTGCTGCTGGACTCCCTATGCCAAGAACAACATTTTTCTTAAGATTCTCTTTGAAAAATATGATTAAAATCATGGATCCTGCCAAAGGCAGATGGTAAACAATGTTTGTGAGATTAAATTAAATTGTTTACACACCTTTATGTCTGTTTTCCCCCAGTCACTGAATAATTTTGCTATTTTTCTTAACTTTGGCAGATAACGCCAGGAGTGGTGGCATATGCCTGCAATCCCAGCATTTGAGAGGCTGAGGCAGGAGGATCGTTGCAAGTTTGAAGCCAGCCTGGTCTACAAAGTGAGTTCAAGGCCGGCCTGAGCTGCATAGCAAGACCTTGTCTCAAAAAGGACAAAAAAACAAAAAAACAAACTTTCGCAGATAAAATTATACACCCTTTGCAAGGAAAAAAATTCAGAATTTCCTGTTTAGATGAGAAAAAGATCTTTTGTTTGTAATTTCCCTTCTTTCCAATGCTTTACTGAAAAAAATAGAAAAAATGTTCAAACTGAGAATGAAATCATAACAACACCGGGAAGAATATGAGCATGTCAAATATTTTGAGAAATTATTAGAAATATAGGCAGATAAGATTGAACCCACAAAGAAGTCAAGATAGGGGTGCTAAAGAGATGACTGTGGTTTTCTTAAGATACGGGAGAAACTTGGAGCTCTGCCTGTCACACACAGCTCTGGAGAGCTGTGGACTGTCTATCAGGGTGACTAATTAAAGAATGCTTTCCCTACCAGCTGGTTAGACCCCTGCCAGCTGGGCATGCACGGACTGGCTGTCTCCCAGACAGAATCTGGAGCAGTGCACTCTGGAGAGGAGTGCTCTTTGGGGAGGACTCCTACTGTGGTTCCTGTGCCCCAGGCAGAGTAGAGCAGGCACTGAGGGACTAACATCACAGACATGGAGGGAAAATTTTAAAAAGCTGAGGTCTTTCCACCCAAGAGTTATTGCATAAAAGTACTCAAAGCAGCCAAGAGCAAATTCCTTCTATTTTCTGGTGTGTCCCAGATGACACACAAATTCTTCCTTGCATATTACCGGACCTCTGCTGCCGTGATGCTCACTGTCACGTAGAATGGCATAGCAGCCCTTCCTAGTCACACAAGAGCAGCTGCTTCTGATAACAGCTTTGTATCTCTTCAGATGAATCCTTCTGCAGATAACATCTATTGACCCAGTAAAAAACATAAAATGCAAGTAGTGGAAAGTGCTTGGGAACAATATAAAGCAGATACTGGTGGGAGTTAATGTGGAAAAGAACACTGAAATTTACTTTTTATAGCTTTTGGCATGATGGCCGGTGTGCAGAACTACCATGTTCCCCTCCCACAGACTTAAGTGTGATTGTGCTTATTTGTGAGCAGGGCAGGCTGTATAGAGGTGACTTCCCTGAACTGGCTTTCTGTTTAAACAGTGAGTCTGGCTGAGGCTGTTTTTGTATCTTCGTGAAAGTGGGCAGTTGATGGAGGACTAGCATTGTTTGTCACCTACAGCCATGGCTGAGCTCAGATAGATGGGCTGTGGCACCATGGGGCTAAGACATGAGATAGCATCTCCACCGAGGCCTGCATGACTCCAAAGGAAAACTCCTGCCCAGAACTGGCTACACAGCAGGTTGTTCATTAACCAAAACCTAAATCTGGCTGTTCTATCCCTTTGACAAGAATGCTTTGTTCACTCTGTTACAGCCTTTCCTGCCTAGCCACCTGTCTAGCGCATCCAGCTTCCATTTTCCCTTATGCGAGTGTGATCAATGAGATTCTGGCTGCCTTGTGGCCTCTTGTTCCCTGTGAACAACTGGCCATCCTGAATCCCTGATGCATCTCTACTTTGTTTCTTGCTCTTTCTGCCTGGTATGCTCCATAACAGGGGGAGTCCACTGCAGGTGTCTCCAATAGGCCGGCTCATGTATTTCCCACGCAGAGGCAGAGGCTTCATGCAGATGGCTAAAACCCAGAGTAAAAAATACATAATCTTGCTGGTTTGAAGTACTAGGAGACAATTTAGAACATCCATAGCTTCTGAGAAGTGAGAAGAAAATCCCACGAAATTGATAGCCAAAGAGAGCAAACCTTAAACTCTGTATATAAACTGTGCCCCTACTCTATGGCTGACCTCCATATCTTGAACCAACCATACACAGGGAAAACTCCAAGCAGACTAATGAAATCTCAAAGACCTGAACAACTATTTGAGCTGTTGCTTATTGCAAGGAAACATTTTTCAGTTTTTCAGACAATTTAACTGTCTTTATTAAAAAAAGAAAAACTTTCTAGAAGAGTATTATATAATCTCTACAACACAACATTCACAATGTTTAAGACAGAATCTAAAATCACTATATATAAAAAGTATCAGGAAAACAACCCATACTAAGAAGAAAAACCAATCAACAAAGATTTGTTCCAGGCTAAAATGTTGCAATTAGCACATAAAAATTTAAAAGTAGATATTGAAGAACACATTTGTAGGAGAAATAGACAAACATGACTAACAATTAAACCAATACCAACCATCTCTCTTAACCCTTAAAGGTCTTCATTTGTGGGTTATAGTTCAAAAGAATTTGAGAAAAACTTGGAGTATGAAAGAGAAGGTCTAAGATTAAACAAACTCAAGCAAATTAGCCCAGGAAAAAATAATTTAGGGAGCATAGGAGAACTTGAAAAAACAATCTCAGCACCCTTAGAAATATTCAAGAGGAGATTGCATTAATAAAATAAGATGAAACTATAAAAATGGAATAATCCGTGACTAGGAAGCTGGGTATGGTGGTACACCCCCGTAATCTCAGTGCTTGGCTGAGGCAGGAGGATCACTGAGTTCGAGGCCACCCTGGACTATATAGTGAGTTCAAGGTCAGTCTAAACTACATAACAAGATCTTGTCTGAAAAAAAAAAAAATCAAAGACTAGGGCAGAATTCTTTTTTTTATTGTAAAGATAACAAAAAAAGGCCAATAACAAAATACCAGCAACACAGATAAAAACAAAACAAAGCAAAAACAATAAAAATGATACAGTGTTTCAGAACAAAAGAATTCTTAAAACTAGAATAATGGATTTTCTGAAGGGCAACTTGATGTTCTAGAAAATAAAATCCTAAAATGTAGAGAAATAAGATAAAAAAAAGATAGAAAATACATGAGAAACATTGAGGCATGCAGGATAGATCTAGGAAATTCAAGTTCCAGATCATGATTTCCCTGAGTGAAAGAAAGGCAACTGTCATTAGGTTGAAAAGACTAAGGTAAGTTATACAAAATTAGAAAGCAAATGAAAAACTAAGTACACTTGCCTAATATATGCTGGTAAGAGTTCAGAACTCCAGCGATAAAGAGAATATTTTAAAAGATTCAGGAAAAAACAAAAATTACGTACATTGATATCACACTTCTGATCAGCAATTTCTATGCTAAAAGATAATAGAATGCTATTTTAAAGTTTTGAGGGAGAGACCTCGCAGCCAGCGATGGAGGCGAGACCCCCCAGTAATGGAGGCGGTGGCTACAGCTGCAGCCGCTGGGTTTCAACCCCTTTACAGCAGCGGCTGTAAGAAGCGCAGCGGAGCGCAACCCAGTCCAACTCGGTTACCCCTTTCCGGAGGCTGTACCTTCCACCCGCACCTTACAGCCATCATGGCGACCTCATCTGAAGAAGCTTTGCTGGTTGTAAAGAAGGTGCGTCAAAAGCAACATGATGGCACTCTGTACCTCATGGCAGAAAGAATTCCTTGGACACCGGAAGGCGAAGATAGATTTACGATCAGCCATATGTATACAGATATTAAATGGCAGAAAATCAGTCCAGAGGGCAAAGCTAAAATTCAGCTTCAGCTGGTCCTTCGTGCAGGGGACACAACAAATTTTCATTTTTCCAATGAAAGCACAGCATTGAAAGAGCGTGATGCAGTAAAGGACCTTCTTCAGAAGCTACTGCCCAAATTCAAGAGGAAAGCAAATAAGGAATCGGAAGAGAAAAACAGAATGCTGCAAGAAGATCCTATTCTGTTCCAGCTTTATAAAGACCTTGTTGTGAGTCAAGTGATCAGTGCTGAGGAATTCTGGGTCAGTGGTTTAAATGTGAATGCAGCAGGTAGTTCTTCCACCTCCAATCGCAAGCAGGATATTGGCATTTTTGCAGCATTCCTGGCTGATGTCCGACCCCAAACAGATGGCTGTAATGGTTTGAGATATAATTTAACTTCTGATATCATGGAGTCCATATTTAGGACCTATCCAGAAGTAAAAATGAAATATGTAGAAAATGTTCCTCATAATATGACAGAAAAAGAATTCTGGACACATTTTTTCCAGTCCCATTATTTTCATAGGGACTGGCTAAATAAATACAGGGTCAGAGGATCTCTTTGCAGAATGTGCCAAAATAGATGAAAAAGGGTTAACAACAATGATTTCATTAGGAGTGAAAAACCCACTATTAGATTTGACAGCTTTGGAAGATACACCATTAGATGAGGGCTATGGTGTTTCGTCTGTGCCCTCTACTTCCAATTCTAAATCCACCAAGGAGAGTAGTAACACTGCCATCATCAAGATGTTCAACCATCACAATGCCATGGTCCTGGCAGCAGGTCTCAGGAAACAAGAAGCACAAAATGAACCAAATGGGGAGCCCAACTGCGTGGATGGAAGTTCTGGAGATGGAGATTCCTTTCAGCCGGCAGTCAAAAGGGTATGGGCAACAAAATTGGAGCATTTAGGGCTTGGGTTTTCCAGATAAAAGATACCAAGAGTATTTTATGTGGCTTAGTTCAAGTGTTTGACTGCAAGTGTAGAGCATTAGAAAGCTCCTCAGCTTTGGCTTAGCCAAGTTTGCATGGACTCAAATCTGTTAACTTTTCATTGGTTGTTTTCTCCTTTCACATGTATACACACAAATTTTTTTGTGTGTATGGCTTTGTTTTTTGAGAAAGAGTATTTGACAAAGGAGGTAGATAAAATTTCACACATATACTTTAAAAAGAAAACAAATTTGCCTTCCTGTTAAATGTAGTGTTTCAGAGCTGGACATATCGTCTCACTAAATATTTTTTAAAATTAAAAAAATACAGTTTTGAGGGAAAAAGATTTTGAAGCTGAATTAACCCAGACTGTTGACTGGTAAAAGAGAGGGAAATATAGAAATATTTGTAGAATCAGAAAACTTATCATCCATGCATCTTTATAGAATTACTTGAAGAAAATGAAAATACAAATAAGAGGACACAATGAGTTATAAAAGTGAGAAAGATGGAAAATTGCAGAAAATAATGTCACAGTTCATAAAATTACTGCTATTCAATAGAAGAACTAAAACTAGACATTGTCAACAAGATTGTCTCTGGGATTGAGTGGGAAGGATTGGGTGGGAAGGACTTTTACTCTGTGTTTTATACTCTTCTGAATTATCTGCACTTATTTTTGTTTTTATTATAAATTACTTGAAATCCAAAATTTGAACTTCTAAAAGGCACATTCTCAAAAACTTGGAGGCATTTATTTTCGAAGTCTGTTATCAAATTCTTTCTTAAAACATTTAATAAGAAGAGAAATTAGTCCATTTAGTTTAAGATCAGTTTTAAAACGATCTGGGCTGCTTCTGTTCAGACAAGTTTAAAATAAAACATTGCAGAAAACCTTTTCATCATTAGCCACACACAAAAAATAACAAAGATGTGTAATAAAGATGATTTTTATTTCTTTATAATAGCATGAAAGTGGATTTTATAAATAACCAAGAATACATTCTCCTGCTTTAAAAAAAAGTCACCTTTTGACAATGTGTCATCTGATACACTAGTCCCCAGCACATGTGCTTGCTGGGGATTGAAATGTGGCTACTGCAAATGGAGAGGCGCTGTGAGGGTAAAACACACAACAGAGTTTAAACAGGGAGTATGAAAAACCCACCAAATATTTCATTAACATTTAAAAATATTAATTGGACATTGAAATAACATTTGAGATACTTTTGGCTAAATACAATTTCAGTGCTAGATTTCATTCTATCTTTTTAATCTTTTAAAAATATGGCTATTAGCACATTAAGAATCAGATATCTGGCTTTTATTTGCAATCTGCATTCCATTTCTGTTAGTGTAGAGCATTAGAAAGTACTGAAAGTACTTTCTGAAAGTACTGATCTAAAGTACTAAAATGTTTCATCTACTGGAGAAATAGATTGCACAATAGAGTTTCTGCACAGGGTCTCACTGTGTAGTTCAGACTGGCCTTGAACTCATGGCGATCTTTGTATCTTGGGCTCCTGGGTGCTGGGATTACAGGTGTGCACTACCACACCTGGCATCTGGTGACGGGTTTTAAAAGAACACAGTTAACACTTTAGCTTTCATTTACCAAGAACCTTTCATGGCTATGAAGAATCAGTGTTAATAATGGTAGAACAAGACAGAAAAACAACGGAAGTTGGGAGGCTAGGAGACAAGATTGAATTCAAGGAGAAGAAATGCCGGGCCTAATGTAAAAAGCTGTTGGTTGAATGACTTCCAGTAGAATATTTGACTCTAGTACTTGCACTCTTTGAAAGCACTAACTGTCCTTTCCATAATGATATTTTCTTAGTACTTTCTTCATGAAATATCACTCTAGCTTGGGATAGTCTACATATAACTCTTCCGTAGTACTTTCCTGTATATATATTTTTTGTAATTCTCATAGTGATTATTGCCTCATTTGGATGCTGTTCAAAGGCTTCTGTAGTGGTTGACATGGCAAGGGATACATTTCAGAGCAGAGATGATCTCAGCTCTACCCATCATCTTTCAAACACCGTTTATCATGATGGCAACTGGACCTATATCTGACTCATTTGAAAAAGCAACTGTTCTCAGTAAAGAGAGTTTACCTTCTCTTTCACTGAAGTTGGATAATCAGTGTACTTCCTGAGAAATTTTACAGCACATTTGTGCTTTTTGCTTTAGCCATATAGTTCATTTTTTGCTTGTGATTTTTCATTCTGCCATGGAATATGAAAAAACAATTACAGTATTTATCAACAGAGTAGCTCTGGAGATGGCAAACAGCTAAGCTGAACCCGAGAGCTTTCTTTACAATAATCAAAAGAAATGCTAGAAGGAAGAAAAATGGAGGAGGTGAAAAAAATCCCTCAGAACCAGTAGAAAGTAGAGGTCCTTTAAGCCACTGACAATATTAAAAGATGATATGGAGAAAAGGTTGTGAAAGGTTTTACTTTTACATTCTACCAACCCTGTATGAGATCATTATTGAAATAAAAAACACCTTCATAATCCAGTAGGGATGGACAATCTAGCATCTAAATTGGTGAATATCAAATGGCAAGTCCTCCACCGGTATTTGTTGAATGAATGAGAAAATTCATCCCTTGTGGTTTATACTTCTATTTTTAAGTCTTATAATTTATTAGTGTAAATATTATGGCTTAACTATGGATGTGGCTGACTACTTTATGAAGACGGAAATTTGTCCTTTGTTCTTGCTGACGTTTTTCCCTTTCTCAAGCTAAGAACCCACACCCTTCCTTACCCTTTACTTGGCTTTTACTTGGTGTTGCAGAAGGAGTCAGAAGTTGAGCAAGAGAGAAAAAACTGCTAGGGCTAGGGCTATGGGTCAGTGGTAGAGCTTTTGGGAGTATATGACGTCCTGGGTATAATCCTCAACACAGGAAGGAAGGAAGAAAGGAAGGAAGAAAGGGAGAGAGGGAGGGAAGGAAGGAAGGAGGGAGGGAGGAAGACAGGGATAGAGAAGGGGGAAAGAGGGAGGTCCTTTTCAGGTTTCTGTTTGCAGTAGTTTTGGCTCAGTGAGAACCATGTAAACATTAAGGTTATAGAGGCAGGTGCTTGGCATTTAACAATAGAAGCTATGGGATTCAAGAAGAGAGGAAAATGCTGAGACTAAAAGATAGGGTGGGGAAGGAGGGGTTGGGGAGATGGACTTTTGTGCTGGGCAAAAGTTCTAGCATCCTGGATTAGGAAGTACCAGATGGTGGGCCCCAAGAGTGTGGTCTTGGGAGCTTTGGCACAAATGTCCTCTGTTTGTCTTCAAAAGACCTCTCTCTGACTTCTCCTAGGTACACCCTGGGATCTCAGTCAAATATGAAGAATAGAGAACTCGACTAAGAAATGAGATTGACTTTCTCACTAGTTGAAGAGTTGGGTGTTCAAAGACAAAACTATGTAGAGTAAATTTTAGTAAGTGTCATTGTACTAAGCTGCAGTAGTACCATTTGTGAAAGTACCTGCTTGGGTAATGACCCACCCATGGCATAAAGCAAACAAACAAAAAAATAGTTCACACAGCATGAGAACCAGGTGTGACTTTTCTATCCATCCAGTCCTCATTCTTCCTCTTTACATCAGGAAGCCAAGGTTGAAGGTATAAAAGAATTTGTTCCAATTTGTTGGCCCAAAGCCAGAGAAGTGTTGAGGCAGGGGGCTGACTCTCGGTCCATTTTTCTATCTCACCACTTAGAAAATTCAGAAAAGATTGGGGATATAGCTCAGAGGTGGCACATTCACTTAGCATGTTTGAGGCCTTGGGTTCAGTTACCAGTACCAAAAAAAATTAAATATATTTGTGGCAATTAAAACACACCATCATTTTACCATAGCCATGAATGGCTCTTATCAGTATAAAAGCTCAGAATTTTAAAATGAAACAAAGACATTCAAACTGTATAAAAATATAACTCTGATAATGTCAGTTGAAATAAAATAACCATGGATTTTCCAGTTCCCCCTGCAACACTGAAATTGTGGGAAAGGATCTGAAAAATTCATATTAGTTTCTGAGAATTAAACACCCCTTCAAAGGCATTTAAAATATAAATATACATATGTATGTGGGTTAGGTACACACCCAAAAGTCTGTTAACTATCAAACACTGAGTAGGAACTGCTAGTGAGGGCACGAGGGCTATGCATGAATGTGTGTGCATATATATTAAACCTGCTTAATAGCTAAATAAAAGTTATTTATAATTTCTTATTGTGTATTTTTCTTAAGGATCATTTTTTTTTGGTGCTGGGAATCCAATTCATGACCTTGTGTTTGCCAGGCAGGTGCTTGTGCCACTGAATGATATCCCCAGCCTCCAGAATCATCTTATCTAATACTACATCTACTCTAACATTTCCCTGTATCTAGTCTTGTCTAATCTATGTATTTGTCCCACTTTCTCCTCATTTGCTTCTTGGTTCTCTCTGGACATCTCTGTCAGGGAGTACAGCTGTTCTCTGCAGAACAGCCTCTTTCTAGCCACTAGAGCAGCCTACACCCTCACTCAGTGTTGAGAAGACCCCAGTAACCTGTTGGTCAAGCAGCTGTCCCTGGGTGGCTGTAGGTTCAGACTGTGCTCTAAGCTGGTCCAAAAAGAAAGTGTGGCCAGTGGCAAAAGGCTGTCCTTTGAATACTTCATCCTTGGGAGATGCTATATCACTGGAGTTTGGCGCTGCTCATTGGCTGTTGTGCAGTCATCAGTTCAGATGTTCCTATAGGACTCTCTCTGCCAGCAGGGCCCATGGCGGACGAGGATAAACAGCAGCACCATTAGGACTCCAGACACCAGGCAAAAGGCAATGGCAAGGATGACCCTTAAAACTGTAGGAAAGTAGAAAAAGCATTAATGTAAAGTTAGTGCATCAAGAAAACATGAAGATTATACATGCCTGCTAATTTCTGCCTTAATTATAAATCTCAGAGGAATTTCTAAGCAGCCTTGAAGTCAGTGTAGGGTAAAGGCACAGGACCAAGAGTCAGGAGAGGACTTAGGTTCCCATTTAGCATGATGGATGGTCCTTGGGCTCCAGCTCCCCTCTGTAAAGGGAAGCTAATTGAAAAGTATTCCCAAAGTTTTTATAATGTTAATTTCATGTATTTTTCTATAGCTACATTACTAATTGTTCTTGGTCACAAGGTCAGAGAAAATTTTGAATACTGAACTGCAATTAACTGAAACCAACAATGGAATCTTTATATTTTTGAATTTGATTTTCAAGTCAGTATATTTTAGAGAGGAAACCGTAAGCATATGTTGACTGTGGAAAGCATTTTTAGTATAATTTTCCCTACTGTTAATTTCTCTCTCTGTCTCTCTCTCTGTCTCTCTCTCTGTCTCTCTCTTTGTCTGTGCTTCTCTATTCCTTTGATAATCAGTTATAAGAAGATATATGGGGGTCATTTGAAAAAATGAGATACTCATAATTATTTCATTCAGAAAGTTACTCTGTGCACACACACCTTCATCTACTATAATATACACATCCTACATGCCTGTGTGTCTCATATCCAAATGTGCACTTTTTTATTGTAAAAATATAGGGTCACTAATTAGTTTAGGCAAAGGCAGGGCAAACACCTCTGTGCAAACCCTCCTGCTCCATGGAACACAAATGAAAAGCACTGATTTAACTCAATGTTACTATTGTAGAGAGGAAGAAAATGAAAGCAGGGAGAGTAGATAATGTGGTTGAGGTGAATCAGATAATCTTACTGGATTTGAACATATGGGATTTTATCAGTCTTATGATTTTAAAAGCATTTACTTACTAATGACTTTCAAAATTTTAAAATTCCAGCCCTGACCTCTCTCTCAAGCCCAAGACTCTTCCATCGAATATGCACTTAGCAATAGCAATCTCCCCTTACCTACAGTTTTACTTGCTGTGGTTTCAGTTACCTGAGGTGGTCAATTATTGTCTGAAAATAGTAAGTGGAAAAATCCCAGAAGCAAACAATTCTTAAGTTTTAAATCATGCACTGTTCTGAGTAGTATGAAGAAATCTCATACTGTCCCACTCCATCTGCTCAGAAGGTGACTCAGCCCTTGGTCTAGTGTATTCATGCTGTGCTACTTGTGCTACTTGTCCATTGGTCACATGGGAACCATCTTGGCTATTGATCAACTGTGGCATAGCAGTGCTTTTGTTTAAACAACTCTTTTCTTATATCATGTATGGTTTATATCTAGATGTCCCCCAAGAGCCTTGTGTGTTCATAGATGGGGGTTTGAAAAAAATTGGACAATGGAAGCACTATCGCTGATGCTGTTAGGAGGTGGGTTCTGGTCAGAAAAGGTATCTTTGGGGTTGTGACCTGAAAGTGTGTATCTTTCTTCCCTCTTCCTCCCTGTCTTAGTTACTTTTTCATTGCTGGGGGAAAAATACCCAACGCTCCCAAGTTAAAGGAGGAAAGATTTATTTTAGCTTATAGTTTGTAGAGGTTTCAGTCCATAGTTGGCTGGTTTTAAGGGTAGCATGGCACAAAGACATGTCAGAGGAGAAAGAGTCTATGGCAGAGCAGGTAGGAATCAGCAAGTAGCAAGCCTTCCTTTCCCTTTTATTCCATTCAAGGTATGAGCCATTTAGTTGATGCCAATGACATCCACGGTAGGTCTTCCCATTATCCACACCTAGAACTATGCTAAAGTAATCAGTGGAGTAATTTAGTTAACATACACCCTTAATTCATATTCACATACCTTAGATCCAGCCACCTCTGAAAACCACCATCTATGAGTGTATGAGGTTTTAGAGGGTATCTAGATACAAGCCATAACATTCCACCCTGTCCCCAAAAGACTCATGCATGTCCCTTTACAAAAATACATTTAGTCCATCTCTAACAGTTGCTAAATCCTGACAGTTTCAGCATTGCTGAAAAGTCAAAGTCCAAAGTCTCCTCAGGGGGCTGGAGATTTAGCTCAGCGGCACAGTGCCTGCCTGGCAAGTGCAAGGTCATGAGTTTGATTCCCAGTACTGGAAAACAAACAACCAAACAAAAAAACAAAAACACCAAAGTCTCCTCAGATATAGAGCAAACTCTTAGCTGTGATACCTTGTAGAAATGAAAAATAAGTTAAACCTTTCTAACATGCAATTGCACAAGATAAATATTCCCATTCCAAAAGGTACAAATAAAGGGATAGAAAGGAATGAGACCAAACCTAGACCAAAACCCAGCAGAGCAATTATTAGATCCTGTAGTTCCATGTCCAGCACCTGGGAATAATCTGTGGCAAGATGTGAGCTCCAAAGGATTTGGGTAGCTCTGCCTCTAAGCAAGCAGTTGTAGCTCTCACGGCTTCTCTCTTGGGCTGGCTTTGCTTACTCCTTGTGACTTTCCATGTTCCTGGATTCTCCAACCTTCTGGAGTCTCTGTTGACCTTCAACTTCACAGTCAGCTTCACACACTGTCCTCTCAGGGGCACACTGCCTGGCCTTCCATGCCTTCTTCTGAAATCCAGGTGGAAACCCTCTGGACCCCACAACTCTTGCATTCTGCATGTGCCTAAAACCAGCACCTTGTGAGTGACATCAAAGTCTGCCACTAGCTGGAGCAGTAGCCAGGCTTCCTTCTCTATCAGCTGTAGGGGCCAAGTGCCTGGTTGGCTGAGTTCCATGAATCCAATCCTGAGGAACAAATTGCCTAGGTCACCACTGTTCTGGAATGTGGTGCTCTGGAGCTGTCTTCTCAAAACAGCCTTCACTTTTGCAGTTTTGAGGCTGCAAAGGGTGGAGTCCTGCTGGTTCTGATGATGCCCTTAGGCCATCTTTTCTATTGTCCATTTCCAAAGTAAGCAGCTTTTTATTGCTAATCTATTCCACAACCAAGTTCTCCTTGCTTCATCTTTGCAGTCCACAGCTTTACTGAAGTTTCCTTTCTCACCAAACTCAGAACATTTTAAAGCATTCTGCTGGGCCATTTGCTCTTGATTCTCAACATAAATCTGACTAAAATTTCCCAACAGTAGCCATGCCACCACTTCAATATTGGACTGCCTTGAAATTTCTTCTGCTAGGTTAATGAGTTTGCTGCTCTTATTTTCTGTCTCCTGTAATGTCTCTGGCCATGAGCAGAAAATGCAGACAAATTTTCTGCCAAAGTATAACACACATACTCTCGAGTCTAACTGCCAATGGAATCCTTCTTTCCAACAGAAACCTCCTGACTCTGGTCTTCACCAGCTGCCTTTCTATCATAATTCTGATGTTTTCAGTACTGACCAGACTCTCCCATCGAGCTCAGCGCACAGCATTCCTTCTTCAGCCATCACCTATAAACCTTTACAAACTCTCCTTGCAAGCCAGCATCTAAGGTTTCTGAACTGCATTGTCAGGGTACTGTCAAACAAGGGCACCATTTCTCTAGCATCAAAATCTGTCATAATTACCTTTTCTTTGCTGGCACAAAATCCCCAGGGTCCATAAGTTAAAGGAGGAAAGGTTTATTTAGCTTACAGTTTGTATAGGTTTCAGTCCATTGTCAGCTGGCTCCTGGCAAGGTGGTGTGGCAGAGAGAAATGTCAGAGGAGAAACAGTCTATTGCAGAACAGGCAAGAAGTGGCAAGCAACAGGTCTCCCTTTCTTTTTTATCCTATTCAGGCTATAAGCTAATTGGTCCATGACAACCATACCCAGGGTAGGCCTTCCTATTATTCACAGCCAAAACTATGCTAAATAGTCAATGGAGTAATTTAGTTAGCACACATCCTTAATCCATATTCACACACCCTAGATCAGGCCACCTCTGAACAGTGCTACCTATGACTGCATGAGGCTTTGGGGGACATCTAGATACAAGTCATAACACTCCCTTCTCTCTCTGCTTCCTGACTGCCATGGCATGAGCAGTATTCCTCCACCCAAACCCTTCCACCATGTCTATGTGGTTAAACCTGCGGAATAGGATTTAAACTTCTAAGTTGGGAAACAAAATCAACTTCTCCTCCTTTAGGTTGTGTATGTTGGGTCTTTTGTCCCAGAGATGAGGAAAGTAGTTAACACATTTAATAGTGTGCTGAGTAGTGATGCAGGAAATTCCAATATGCCAAAGAAGCTGATAGTGGTTCCTTTAAGTGAAAGGCTGAAAATACACAGGCGGGGGAGTGAGTAAGCAAGACCACACTCACATAACCTATAGTGCAGCACAATGTTGTAACAGTTCTATTTTATTATTGTTGTTGTTGTTAGTATGCAACTATGCCCAACTTGCAAGTTGAACGTTAGCAAATGTGTGTATGTACAGGGAAAAGTTGTACAAATAGAGTTTTGTAATGTCTGTGGCTTCAGACACCCACTAGGGCCTTAGAAAGTACCCCTCATGGATGAAGGCAGCTAATATACTTTCTTGCTCACCTTCTGTCTCAAGGAGTCCCAAACTAAACTCCCAGCCCCCATCTACTTCCCACACTGAATCTGCACTTCCCTACCCTTCCGCATTCCACTTGAAGAATATTCCCTTCTTGTGTTGGTTCAGGACAAACCTTTACTTGTGCTTTACTCCTTTATTTTTCTCACATCCTGTAGTTGGTCTGTCAAGAAATCCTGTTGATTTTACCAAAAAGTGTATCTGTAGACAAAGACTTCTCCTCTTCTCTGCCCCTACTCTGTTTTGAACAACTATTGTTTTCCAGGATTGCCTCAATGACCTCTGCTTTGTTACCTGTCTTCTGTCCTTTCTTCTTCACATTTAAAAAAAATTTATTTATTTATTTGTTTGTTTGTTTATTTATTTATTTAGTCTTTTTGAGACAGGGTCTTGCTATGCAGTTCTGACGAGATCAGGCATGTTCAGGGTGGTATGACCGTAGACTGCTATGCAGTTCTGGCTGGCCTTGAGCTCACTTTGTAGCCCAGGCTGGTCTCAAACTTGCAATGATCCTCCTGCCTCAGCCTCCTGATTGCTGGGATTACAGGTGTGCACCAGCACTCCTCGCTAAAAATGTATTTTATTTAAAAAATTTTTCCTTATTTCAGTCATGATCTACACACAATTGTTTTTAAACACAGATTTTAAATGACTTCAAGCCAAACCACACCAGTTTTCTGCTTAAAATAAAGTTTGTAATGGGTGCTCATTTTAAGCAGAATAAAACCTAAAGTCCTGATGATGACATCTTATGATGCTCTGCATGACCTAGTCCCTAATAACCCCTAAGATTTCCTGTCTCCCATTCTCCCCTCTCTCCCTCTTTGCAGGCCACATGGTCCTTCCTGCTGTTCTTCAAACATGCCATGCACAGGTCTCCGTAATACTCTTCCCACAGATCCTTACACTGGGCCACTCCCTTACTTTTTTTGCTTAAATCTCATTTCTTCAATGAGTCCTTGACATTTGAAAGTGCAATTCTCATCACCCTCTAGCTTGGCACTCATAAACCTCATCCTCCAAAACACTTATTTATTATGTTTAAATTGTTTTCTGCCCTTCTCTTCTTCTAATTGAATATAAGCTTCAAGGGGGTAGGAATCTTTGTATTTTGGTTTATAGATATATTCAACCACTTAGAATAGCACCTAGGACTTACTAGATGCTAATAAATATTTGTAGAAAAATAAATGACCTAGAATTAGAGGTTGCCAACTTTCAGTCCAGTGCTTTGTTCATGATGCAAAGACATTTCTTAATTACCATGAGAAGATGAATATTAGTAAAGTTGGGCCCGAGGGGACTGTGTCACTGGGACTGATGATGGAGTTAGTATTAAGAGAGTTAATATTCAGAGAACTGAATGGAATTAAAGAAGGGACTGAAATAGAAATGAGAGATGAAAATAGATACTAATGATTCTTAAAAATTGCTTTTCATGTCTGATTTTGTCCACTTAGAAATTTGTTTGCAATTCTTATTGGCTATGTTGTCATAGCAGTCCTATGGACTATGCCTTCCTATTATCCTCTATTTCCTTCTTCCTTTCCTTACACATACATTAACACTAATCACGTGCCAGGCAAGTTGTCCCAGATGCTGGGGTTCTATAATCTCTGCTCTTGAGAAACTCACTGAGTAGTGGGAGAAGCAGACACACAATTATGATATAGTGTGACAAACACTGAAATTGAAATGTAAGAAATATACCAGTGGACAGAAAGCTGCAATCAACAGAGTGTATTCCATTTGGAATAGAAAGAGTTTGAAAAGTCTTCTGAGATTTGAGCCGGCCTGTGAGATTAGGAGGATTTCTGGCAGAAGGAACTGCACCAGGGTAGGTTTGGCAAGTAGTGGGCACTTACACAGATGGTGGAGCATGGGCTTCCGGGAACTGAGGCTAGATATGTAGATGGGAGCCCAAATTTTAGGGTTTGTGTTTTGATGGGGCAAATAAAGGTGATTAGCAATTATTACATATGAAAGTCACATGGCCTATTTTGTGTTAAAAAATAACTGTTGAAAAGATAGAATAGTGGAGCTATGGTAGGCTTAGAGAGGAGCTACTGCAGTACATATCTGATAATATTTTGAAGGCATAGAACTGGAGCTGTGGACATGGGAACACAGATGAGGGACTCCAAGAGACACTTCTGAAGTAGAGTTGACAGGCAGTAGAGACAGACTGAACGTACTGGTGAAGGAGAAGTTGTGGGTAAGACAATCTCATGGGCTCTTCCGTGAGTGACTGAAAATATGATTCAACTGTGAATTGGTACTGGGACCACAAAATGACTGGATTGTTTTGGAGTCTAGGAGATAATGAATATCATCTTCAAGTGACATTGAGATGAGTTGTTGTCCTGATAGAGATGACCAGTAGGTAGCCAGAAAATAACAGGTCTAGAATTCTACACCTAGATGTGGAAATGAGATTGTAGACATAGAAATTAGAGGTCTGCGTATACTGGCTCTTGGTGAATGTGGATGAGGAAATCAAGTACAGGGTTCTAGGACGCGGTCATTTAGGGGATGGATGGAAGGCATCTATCCAAGGGAAAGAGGCCAAGGGAAACAAGAAGACTTAGGAGAGCACTTGCTCTCTATTTCTGCTTTTATTTATTTATGTTTAAGTTATCGTCTTCCTGGTACTGTAAAATATTTTTAGGAGTTTGGCAGAGTAATAATGTTCTAGATTCTGAGAAAAGAGAGAGTAATCAGTTATACCTTACTGCAAAGAGGTCTAGCGTAGGTAATGACTGAAAAAAATCTCCCTAGGTGGGAACAAACTGGTACTGAAGGCAGTGAGAGTTTTGAAAACCACATAGGCAACTCTTCTGCCATCCATGCTCAGGTGCTGTGGGCCCTGCTTCTTCCCCTGCGAGGGAGTGTGCTCCTCTCTTTCACTCTAGCCCTAGGATTACTGCAGTAGTCTTCTGACTGCTCCCCTGCCCTCAGGCTGTCTCCTCTCCGTCCATTCTTCCCATTCTCCTCAGGAAGTCAGCATCTTCCTAAGGGGCAGCTAATGTTTAATTGATCAATCTTACAAGGCTACATTTGTTTAACTGAGTAACCAATTTGAAGAAAACAATATGAAACACAGCAACCATTGTTAATTTCCTATCACCTTGTCTGAAATTCTGTATTGCTTTTATTGTTGTGGTGTTTTGTTCATGTCTGTTTGCTTGTTAATATGTTTTCATTCTTTTATCTTTAAAAAAAAAAAAGCACCAGAAGCCAGTTATAGCACCGACCTTTGCCTGAACCCTTTTAAAGATCAGAACCACTCACCGGACATAGGAAGTACTTAACACTTGCCCCTCTAGACTCAGCCCTTGGCACACACCAGAAATTTCCCATCTCTAAAATGCTCTGTTGTGTTTAGCCTCATGACTTTTGTACATTCTCCTGTCTGTCTATCACATTCTCCTTTCTCCTGGCTAGTTCCTTCTCTCCATCAGACTTCCGTTCCAGTATCACCCCATGGGAGAAGCCTTCACAATTAGGCTGACTGTTCTCATTGTTGCCTGTATGGCCTTCATACATATGTTCCACCACACTTTACAGCAGAGGCTCATTTAATTCTTAACCCACTGGCTCCCTTGTTTGTCCTCCTATCTTGTCCCCTCAGGTCTAAAAGTCTCACGGGGACAGCCTGCTCTCCTGCTGCTTTTCCGGCAGACTTAATGCCTGGAACTCAGGCACAGGCTGAGTATACATAGTGCTCAGTTGTTCATTAGATATTCACACACCTTGAACCACCAATCCTATTTTGGGAAATTCCCTAAGGGAATAGTGCACAAGACAGCATAGTGTAGAAAAGAAATATAATAGAAGTGGAGTGTTGGATAGTGTTCTTGATTCCTGGGGCACTGCTACTTGTAGCATTTACACTCTGAGATTCATTTCTCTGTGTAAAACGTGCATGTTTTGTTTCACAGAAAAGGAAACGAGCCTACTGTGTTAGACACTGATGACTTTAAAGACAAGTTTAAAAAGATGAGATAAGAATAGACATAATTTTGCAGAATAATTAAGAATTGAGAAGGAAATGTGGAAGCGAAACTGGGTGGGGTAAATCATTAGCTTAAGAAAATTAGGATTCTGTGGAGAGGGACAGGAGATTTGAGGAAGGAGGACAAGGGAAGGGCAGGGGCGTGAGGGTGCAAATGATGAAGATGCAGTATGTACATGCACCAGTTCCCCAGCCACTGTGTGTCACAATCATATACCTACTAATAAAAAATTTTAAAAATGAGTACTGAAGAATGAGGCCAGCTCTTGGGAGGGTTTTTTGTTTTTTGAGGCAAGGGTTTGCTATGTAGTTTAACCTGGCCTTCAACTTACTATGAAGCTCAGGCTGGCCTCTAACACATAGCAATCCTCCTACTGCAGCCTCCTGAATGCTGGGATTACAGGTGTGCACCCCCATGCCTGGCATTTGTGGGTGTTTTGAAGAGAGGACATTTGGACATTTCATAGTCAGTGCAGAGGAAGAAAACAAAGTTATGTGAGCCACTCATCGAAGTCCCGAGGAAACTGTTGGAATGGATCACACCCCGGTGAGAAAAGCCCATCTGCTTGAGGAGGAGTGAGCTTCCCTGAGGAACAGCAGCAGGAGAAGGTTAAAGGTACAATACATTTTGAGGTGGTGAGAAGAAGATATAAAAGTTATCAGTGGGTTGTCTTGCTGACTGAAATAAGAAAACAAAGTGGAACATGAGGTTTGGGGAAAATGAAGAAACCTTCCTGCAGCGAATAGGAAGATGGTCGAGTAAGTGTGAGCACATTTACTGAGCAGCGCTGAAAGACTCAGCTGAACTGGAATATAATTTGAACGTTCATAGTTTGAAAGGATGACAGTGGGCTTACACTTTGGTTTTCTTCATTGCTCCTTGGCAGATCAGAGTGAAAAACAATCCTGGGACTGATTTGTCTGGGGTTGGACGCTGGTGCGGTGGGTGGGGTTTGGGCTGGGTCATGACTGTGACTGTCAGAGTTTCCGTGGTTGTAGGTGGGAGTGGGATTGGGAGGAATTGCTGCTCTGTGTACCAAAGCAAGTGCCAGTGTCTTCATGTTTGAACAATGAGATATGGCAGTGGGAAGATAATGATCATAGGGTGGAAAAGGGTTATTTTAATCAGATGGTTTCATCTACGAGAGAGAAATGGTGGTGCCAGAAGGGATGAGCAGCGGTTCTTAACCTCAGTGGACAAACAACACAATGCCATGATGACCATGCTGAAAACAGATGTGAAACATACAGACATGTTGGCATGCACCTCTGTGCCTCTAGCTAGTGACTTGGGTCCTTACAGAGCTGACACTTTTGAGCATCATTCATAGCTACTCTCCTCTATTTACTGACAACTGAGGTCCAGGCTGCTGATATCTGGGCCCAGTCATGAAGTCAGGTCAAGTATGAAAAGGTGAGCATATATTCAATCAGCAAATACTGATAGAAGGCACCAGG
This sequence comes from Chinchilla lanigera, assembly GCF_000276665.1. NCBI lineage: Eukaryota > Metazoa > Chordata > Mammalia > Rodentia > Chinchillidae > Chinchilla > Chinchilla lanigera. The sequence continues at coordinate 6,178,675 of NW_004955501.1, forward strand.
TTCTGCTAGAAGAAGATTCAAAGAGGGAAAAAGTGTGGCTCTATTTTTGTAGAAGCGCATGGTTGAATCCTGGGCATGTGGATATGTACCGTAGATTTTCAGGTTTTCAAAGAGAATGAGAGGAACCCGGAGCTTTTTCCTCTTGTGAAGTAATTGTAGCTAGACATAGAGACAGGGAGTAGGGAAACATTAATGAAGAAAGTCTGACAGTGTTAGTAACATTCTAGAATTAAAGAAGCATTTTGAAAAACAGAATTTATGGTTTTCAAGTAACATAGCATTTATACTTAAGAATATTTTGGCAAACACTGCGGTTAGTTTAATTAATATGATCTGGCTAATTTGGTCTGCAAGCAGTAACTGAAACACTGCTGATAACTGTGGGGAGACAGTCACTGGGAGATGTTTTGTAAGGAGGGGGCCATCCGGTCATCTCCATGCAGGACAGGCCCTGTATTTAGTGTTTTTGTCTTGTTTCTTGCATTGCTTTTCTCAGAGCAACCTATGTGTCTTGTATTTTACTTTTTTCAATAAACTGCAACAATTCACCAGGTAGAGCTATTTTTCAAATGCATCTGGGACTCCTACACTTTTCTTTGCTAAATTTGGTGGCCCTACTAAGAAATAATTCAACTCCTCCTGCCTGCTGTGACTCAGGCTGCTCTGCAGTAACTATGGTCACCCAGCCTGGTGGTCGCTTCCTGCTCAGAAATTTACCAACACTGAATAACAACCCAGCCTCCTGAAAATTTCACCTGCTGCTAAAAGGGAAGACTAGATCCAGGGAGGAAAGGCAATGAATTACACATTAATCAAGTAAATATTTATCAAGTACTAATCAGCTCCTGGCCTGTGCACTTCTACTGAGGTCAGATAAAACAGGAAACAGATAAAATCCCTGCTTACTTACGCAGCTGATATTGTGTCCCACCAGGGGAAATGCACCCTGTGCGAATCTCTTTGAAGTGTGAACTTCTGCTGTGTTAACTCCCCTGTCTCCTCCAGCTTCTATTTGGTAAATGCCTTTCGAGTACCTTGCAGCAGTGACCAGAAACGTCTGTCCAGCCTGATTCACAGCGCAGTTGTCGCCTCTCAGAAAGCCTTCCCTCTCCTTCCTTCCTCGCTTTTCCTCCTAGTCTAGGTGATCTTGTTCCCACTGCAACCTATGTAGCCATTAAATATAACTCTTGCTGTTCTGTGTGATATGCATCTCTTTACTTCCTCACTCCTTCCTGAACTCCCTGAGGGTGTTGTCTTGGCAAGTACCATTATTTATTTTTATTTTTCATACTGGGGATTGAACTTTGCACTGACCTGTATCCCCAGGCCTTTAAATTTTTTTTTTTTAAATTTTGAATGCTGAGTGTGTTGGTACACACCTATAATCCCAGCCTTCCTGAGGCTGAGGTAGGAGGATCACAGTGAGTTCAAGTCCAGTTTGAACTGAAGAGCAAGACCTTATCTTAAATTTTGTTTTTAAATTTGGAGACAAGGTCTTGCTAAGTTTCCCAGGCTGGGCTTGAATTTGCGATCTTCCTGCTTCAGCCTCCCAGAGTTCTGGGATTACAGAGCAAGCTCCAATTTAAATAGATAAGGCAGAACCACTCAAAGCTTAGCCCTTATTTAAAATAAATTCAAACTACATTTTCAATGCAACATATTCATTTAAGCCAGTCAAATAATTTTACTTTATATTAATACACTGTTTTCTGTTACATTACAACAAAGCCCCAAAGAAAGCCCTTGAAAACTTCCTGCAGGAATTTTATTCTAATTAAATACACACACACAAGCTTTCAAAGTTCATTATGAAAGTAATGCCTTTGAACTTCCTAATAATGACTTTATTCACTATTTTACATTCATCTCACTGCTAGAAGAAAGTTACAAGCATGGACGATTGTCCTGACAATTACTTCCTTGGAAAACAACATAGAAAAGCACATCAATCGATGTCTTGTGTCAGTCATTTTATGACCAACCAGAGAGGGAATGCTTGTGTTATAGACTCTGGCATCCAGTAGAAACCGTCTCTAGAAACCATCTCATCTTTATTCACAATGGAAACACAGCTTGGTGTTCTCTCGATATGCTGCACCTGGCACATGGCAAATCCATAGGGCTCTAAGAATGTCATCTGAACATGATTTCTTCTTCTACTATGAACATCAGTAGGATCTATGAGTTTGCTTAGGTTTTCTGAAGGTACCAGAATATTTGTCCTCTGAGCAGATTTCATAACCACATTCTTAGCATCCCAGTATGTTTTGAATTGGAGGCACTTAGAACATTCTTGCATTTCTAGTTTTGTTCCAGTTGGTATGTGTCATCACACATCTTCTCTTAAGCCAACTTTACATTCATCGTCTAAAGGATTAGCTTGAAGAGAAAGCCATGTGGTGGCCTCATCTCTGGTAGTGTTGTGGCTCAGTATTTTGCTCTCATCCAATTACTCATTTGCTATAGGCATATACCCCAAGAGCTTCTCTGTGTACTACATACATTGAATTGTTGTAGGAATTGTTGTTTGATTTTGGTTTCTTTAAAAGGAACATGACTATTCTGGGGCAAAAGAACACAAATAAACTTTTATTTTTTAGTTCTGCTACCTAGTATGTTTAAATATAAATATAGAAACAAACAGTATCACATTCCCAGTGAAGAAAATTTTCAGTTACCGCCACTGTATTTCATGTTTTGCCTCTCCTTGAGAGAGGCTGGAACTGTTGGGTAAATTGGTTTTCTGCCCACTTGCCTAGGATTAAACCCTAGATTACAGGTTTCCATTGAAATCTGTTCCACCTCAGACATTTCAAGTACATCTTCCTCTCATTCTGCTCAAGCTAAACCTGGAAAGTCTTAAACAATAAAAGGTGTTGTGTGATCAATCACAGAAGCCCCGCAAAGCCCCAGTTTTATACCTGATTGTATTTGAGGTCATCTTATACTAACACTGAACAAATAAACAAATAAACATACAAAACAAACAAATTAAGGTTGGCGGCAATTCGGGGCAGGGCTAAGAAGAGAGGTAGAAGTTACTTCAGGTTGGAGGGGAGTGTTTGTATATGTAATTATCACCCAGAACCCATTTCTTCCTAAGCTGGGGATAACAGCCAAAGTACATTCCCCAAACCATATCTGCTTTGGGAAAGGGTGCTCTGCTCTTTCTGCGCAGCTGGGTGTGCATGTGCATACTAATCCATAATGTCCTCAGTACCTTGATGGTTGCTGGTGATCATGCATTCTGTGGACCAGTCTTGGGGTATCACAGGGGCAACCAGCTCGTGGAACTTCTCCAGGGGACAGCTGTGGGTGCAGCCTGGCAGCGTGAGGGGATGAGGCTCATGCCATGTCTCGTTCCGGTAGTACATCTCCACGAAGTACTCACTGGTTTGGAAGAGCAGAGGAGAGTGCTCGTTAGTTCTGAATGTTGAATGGCCGCTGAATTTCTTTCCACTTGAGCTATATCAGGTCACTTAAAGGACTAGTGGAAGAGCTTGCAGGAAAGAGATTGTAGCCAATTTATGTGTGGGAATAGGGAGACTGGGTGAGGCAGGACAGATCTGAGGATGGAAATGGGTGATTTGGTTTATTAGGTAAACAGGGGGATGGGGGGAACAATACACTTAAAGAGCTGAGAGGAGATGGTTGGGGAGATGGGCGTGTCTTTGATGAGGCTTTGAACGTGAAACGAGAGGCAGGTGGGGGTCAGGGTTTCCCCTCCTTACTCTTTTTTTTTTTAATGCTTCTTATTTACTCTTTTCTCTTTTCCTTTCCCTGATTGTATATCCCCTCTCCTTAACTAGTCGATAAACATAAAACTGAATAAGATATGCTCTTCAGTAAATGGGAAGACTTTATAAAATTTATCCCCCAGAAAGATACGGCTATGTATCCAACTCTGGTGTCATATTAAGGAAGCTCCCTCAACCTTTATTTCAAAAAACAAAGTGCTATTTGGGGAAGGTCTAGTGGCTTAATTCAGCCTCAAAAAAACCAGTATGTGTTGCCTGTAGAAGTGACTTGCCAAAGAGACAGGAGAGAGATTCAAAGGGGTTAATGACCTTTCTTGGTGCAGTAACCTCACAATTCAGCTTGTTGTGACTGAGAGTGCGGTGGCGCACACCTACAGTCTCAGCTGTTCTGTAGGTCGAGGTAGGAGCCCAGCCTGGGTAATATAGCAAGACATTATCTCAAAGTAAAAAATAAAAATGAAATGAGGATGTAGCTCAGTGGTAAAGTGCTTGCCCAGCATACGTGAGTCTCTAGGTTCAAACCCTAACATGGCAAAAACAAAAAAAAATTCCCCAAGCAATATAATCATAATAATTGTAAATATTTACTTAGAAAATGTTTTTTGAAGCTTTCCTAATACATGAATGAGTATCTTGGGATAATTTTTCTTGTATCTTGGGATCATTTTTCCAGTGAAACATCTTTTATTTCAAGGTAATGTGGCTGAGGCCCCATTAAATAGTCCATTGGTATCATGGTGCTTACCAGAGAAGAGTGATGCCTCAGAAGTAATTACATTTCCCAGACTCCTTGGCACCATGTGTCTTATTTTAGCCAGTAAAAAGCAAGCAGAAAGGATATGCGCTCCTACTGGGCCGAGGTGGTTGATAAACTGGTGGCCTTCTCCGCCCTCTTGTTCCTTTCTATGGTCTGCCTGCTGGTGAGCTCCGCATGATGGGGGTGCCAGAGAGGGAACCCTGGATGCATGGCCACCACATGAGAACTGCACATAGAACCCCATGTGGACCTAGTGACCAGCAATACCTGACTGGACTGTTAGATAAGTGAGGGATTAACTTCCTCCGAGAATGTAAGTTTCCTTTACACAGAAGCCAGAATTACTCTAAAGTAATATCTAGAGAGCAATTGCGGGGGGGGGGGGCTCAAAATTGGTTCCAGTGGGGAGCACACAAGCTAAGATGCACACAAGAAGTCTGGATAAAATTTCCTAAAATGTAAAAATGATAAAAGCAATATTTTTAGCTTAACAGATTGCTTTATATACCCTGTTGTTTTAAATTTATGTAGTAACTACTCATCCATAAAGAAGGATAAACTTGGGACATTTCTAGTTAAATAGATGCCCGTTGAGACCATACTCTTAAGTGAAGTAAATTGGACACACATGTGTAAATATCCATCGTCTCTCTCTCTCTGGTGTGAGAAACTGAAAGTGTAAATAAGAATGAAAATGTATAATAGAAATTGGGAGATAAGAAATTGTTCAAAAGGAAAGGGGAACTGGGGAGGGGGGATGGGAAAGGAAGAGAGGGCAAATAAAAAAATGAGGAAAGAGGAATAAAATGTAAGCAAAGTTTTGTAAATAGGGAGGGGAAGAGGGGTTGGAGGGGAGAGGAATGCAAGAAAAAAAAGGGATCAAGATATATTATGTACAGGTGCAAATTCTCTATGAAGAATGTGATCATTATGTATATCTGAATTATACCAATAAACTTAATTTAAAAATAAAAAATTTGTAGTAAAAATTAAATATTTAGGTATATATTTACCTTACCTACAAGCTTAATAGTTTATATACTTAGGATGGTTGGAAATCTAAAATATTCTCCTTTCTGTCGTGCTCTTTTTCTTCTCATACAGAAAATGTGGGCTAGCTGACCATGGTCATGCAAGCCTATAATCCCAGCACTCAGGAGGCTGAGGCAAGAGGATTGCTGTGAGTTCACGGCCAGCCTGGACTACGTAGTGAGACCCTGTCTCAACAAAATAAACAAAAAAGTGGTATCACCTTATAGTAAGGATCATCTAATAAGCAAGTTAATGTGGATCCTCTTTGCTCCTAGTTTAAAAGCAGTCAGATTTAACCTTTGATAGTTCTCCAGTGTGTCAATGAAAAAAAAACATATAAGAACAACCCGACTGCTCCATGGCCCTAAATTTGTATGTGTGTGTGTGTGTGTGTGTGTGTGTGTGTGTGTGTGAAATTCTCTCAGTTGAAAAATATTCCAAATTTGGTTCATAACATGAATTTCTGTAAGGTGGTGAAAGAGAGTGATTCAGTGGGAGAAAATTCTGTGACACCCCAATAAAATGGCTCGGGGCCATGGGGTGCAGAAAGGAGGGAGGTACAAGAAAGTCAATAGCTTCTGTGACCTTCTCCCTGAAAAGACAGTGCCTACTTCTAGGACTGATCCTAGAATTTTGTCTGTATTTATTAACTCTCTGCCCAGAATTGGCCTTCAAATGAGCAGACTTCTGCAGGGCTTAAGAACACATTGTATGTTTTCAGTCTTCTCACTTCTACATCCTTCCATGGGCTGGTCTTTATCATGAGGCTCTTCTCTCCACTCTGCCTCCAGGTATTTGAGAGCAAGATTAGCTAGGACCATATTTTAGTTCTACTTCATCATGTTATCATCCATGTAAGGGTTCGGTGAAAGCATTAACTACCCCAACTGTACAGAACTCACTTTCTCTGTAACTATTCATTGAGAATGAGGTCTCTGTGTTGTTGCTTTCCTACTCTACAAATTCAGAGATCTAAAAACTTACATCTGCAATTACAACATTTGCAAAGTGAAATGCAGGGCCCTCTTGCTAAAAAAAAAAAATTACTGTGAATTTCAAGATAGCGACAGCAGAGCACTGAAACAAGCATGGGGTCTTCTAAACAATGGGATTGTGTGACTGCATGCTCAGGCTGGCCCTGCCTGCCTACAGCTATTGTGAATGCCGGCATGGGAGGGAAAACTATACCTCCCAACCAAGTCAGAAAAAAAACTTTGGGAGTACTATTTTAACCTGGTCCCTTCTTTGCTTTTATCCACCAACCCAAGAGTTCTGGTGACATTTCTCTTTCCAAGAAAATGCCAATAAAAGCCTCAAGTTTTTCTTTTTTATACAGTGGAGTAATACTGCATTGTATAAAAATACCTCATCTTTTTTTCTCCATTCCTCTGTTGATGGGCTTTTGGGTTGTTTCCATGATTTAGCTATGACAAATTGCACTGCTATAAACATGGGTGTAAATATATCACTGTAATATGATGTTTTTAGTTTTTCTGGAAAAATACCCAAAAGGGGAATAGCTGAGTTAAGTGGGACATCTAATCCTAGTTTTGTGAGGAATCTCCACACTGATTTATGCTTACATTTTTTTTCTTGACCAATTTTGCATGTTTATATCTGATAATCTGAACAACTAATTTGAAGACAATATGCAGTAGAACAAGCATTGTTGAATTCCTACCATGTTGTTTAGTGAAGCTCTGTATCATTTCTAATGTTTTATATTATATTTTATTCTCTTTAATTGTTCAATCAATCTTGCATTCTTACATCTGGTAATCTGAGCAATTTCCCTGAAGATAACAATATGTAATACAACAACCATTATTAATTCCTATCATCTTGTTTTGAGATCCTATATCGTTTTTATTGTTTTTGTATTGTTTTACTTTTGTTTTTGTTATTATTTTGTTATTGTTTTTTCTCCTCTTTAAAATAAAAGCATCATACCAAAGAAAATGCCATTGTCACACCAGATGCAAATTCTTAGTGTGATGTAGTTGATAGTAACAAGTTTTTCCTGGTTTGCCCCAGACTATTCCCATTTCAGCAATGAAACTCATGTTTCAGGTGTCTCTCAGTGCTGGGTAAACTGGGGCACTTGCCCTCTCTTTGATCTTTCTGACGAGGTCAAGCTAGTCATCATGGAGGGTTACACCAGACCACAAAGAGGTAAACATTGCTCAGAAGTTGTGCTTTAAGCATCTTGACTGGTAGATATGAGTCACCAGAAGATGCATGGATGTGTTTGAAGTCTTTAATTGAAAGACTACTATTACGTGAGCACCACACAACTTAATTTTTCTCTTGGCATCTTTTAAGCTGGTTTTCCCCCCAAGACAATAATGTATGTCTGCATAGTTCTAAGACTACCTCAATGTTTTTAAGAAGAAAAATCTAATTTTTGTGACTTAGGATAATTTGAGTGACTTAGGACTCAAATTTTTCTTTTGCTATGCACGTAAATTACTTCCCAAATCTTTTAAAGCTTCATAGAAACAAAGAAAAAAGAGCCACGATTACCAAAGATACCGTTACACCATTCTTCCCTCTGAATATAAAACCAAACCTGAAGGCAGGCACAACCCTGAAACCCACGATAACAGTAATAATTACAAAGCCTGGGCACAATGATACTGACTTTCAAAAGCACTTCTCAGGTACTTACCTCTTTTCAAGGTACAATTCCATCAAGTGACAGGAAGCATAAGGAGGTAGGATTCCATTGTAAACATCCAGGGCCATTTGTAGGCCACTCACAGTAGTGTCATGCTGCAGAGGGAAGAAACAAATCATTCTTGATCTTCATCTCTGGTTCAGATTTACATTCACAAGGCATCAGCACTTGTAGGACACCACGATGATTTCTGGTTCAGTTAAATCTCCAGTACTCCCAATCACTGGTGAGTAAGAAGGTAAGGGCTAATTTGGGTGAGCATCATTGTGAGCTATTTATTATTTCCATGTCAAAGATGAGGAAAGGAAGACCCAGAGAAATTAAGTAACCTGCTTAATGTCACGCAGTTCAAAGACAGAATAAAGTAAATTTGAATCAAGTCTTCTGGTTTTAAATCCTGTGCCTTCACCAGGATGAGTATATCTCTGCTTTTGCTTATTTCATTGATTTTCATTATATTGTAATTGTATTTTTATCATAACATTTGATTTTATAGTTGCAGAATAGTATATGAGGCCATAAATATGTAGGAAGGCAGAAAATATGAGGAGCTAAAGAGTACATCTTAAAAATAGTTGTAAAGTTAAATGTTTGCCTCAGAGTGGCTGGAAGGCACAGAAGAGTGTTTTGGGCACTGGTTGGCTACCTAAACTTAGGCACCCTCAACTTCCACATCTGTAAAATGGGGATAACATTTGACTGCCTACACTGTATGCCAGCATTCATATATTCAAAAGTGGTTAGAACCAATTTAATAGAGAAAGACAAAGAGTGACTCATATGACTTGCTAGAAGTCACTCAACAAGTTAGAACTGTAAAATAGGTTAGAAACTTAAAAAAATCAGCAGAATCAGCTGATTTCAGGCCCATCTCTCTCGAAGTACTGTTCCCTGCTTTCTCCCTAGTTCTACTGTTAGTCCATTCTGTGTAGAGATATTGACAAAAAGCAAACTTCCCTGTGTCTTCATTTCACTATTTACTTTCTTGCATGAATGAAAACATGGCTTCCTCTACCTGAAGCACAGCTTCCCTTGCAACCTGGCTCATCCTTCTTGCTTTCCTGTTGTCGTCCTAGTTTTAGGCCTCATTCCCATTTTCTAGCTAATACGTAAGCTTGCTATACTATATCCAGTCAGTCATGCTATGGGAGGAATGATTCTTTTGTTTCCTTGTTTTTTAAAGACAGGGTCTCGCAGTGCAGTTCAGATTGGCCTTGAACTCACAGCAGTCTTCCGCTTCAGCCTTCCAAGTGCTGAGATTATAGGTGTGCACCACCATGCCTGGCTAGGAGGAATGATTTCTGAAATATGCCCCCTATCCTGTGATCCTGCCGGCCTCCCCTGAGAAAATGCCTCAGGACTTCTCCCTGGCTTCATTGTTCTTCTGCATTGTCCCCAAGAAACACAGGACAAGAGAGCTTTAAGCTGCCTTCCAGTTCAGACATTCTGAAGCTCTGTATCAGGGATGTCTAATAAAACTTTCAGTGATGATAGAAGTGTTCTATGTCTATGCTGTCCAATTCAGTAGCCACTGGCTGTATGTGGCTATTGCACACTTGAAATGTTGCTAGTGCAACTGAGGGACCTCATTTTTATCCAGGTAATTATAATTAAACTGAAACCTACACATGATTGTGAGGTTCCGTATTGGACAGTACAGTCAACGTCTAATGTAGTTTATCCAGATAATGTTCCTGGCCTTCCACTTCTGCCCTAAGAATTCCCTTCATGTGAGGTGTCCCTTACTAACACCTTCCACCTTGATGTGTTGATGGTTGTCTCATCCAGGATGCCTCCGTGCTCCTCTTCCCCACCCTCCTGCAGCAGACAGGATGGCTACCTTTTGTAAGCCACCAAAACATTGCTTGTATGGCATTTCTGTACTGGTTTGTATGGTGTTTACATGTCTATTTGTCTTTCTCTTTTTGGCAGTGCTAGGGATCAAACAAAGGACCTTGATCATGCTAGGCAAGCAGTCTGCTAACTGAGCTACATCCCCAGCCCTGTTTGTCTCCTCAGTATCAGTGTTAGACTGTAAATTCTTCAAGGACCAGAATGGCTTATTTAATTCTGAAAGCTTTGGCAGAAGTAATCACTGTCTGGATGTGATGGAGACAGAGATGAAGATAAGGCCCCTGCATACCAAGACAGTACACTCTTAAACAAGAAGATGTTAAATGAAGACAAAAATACTCACTGCAGAGTACATGATAAATTTTTTGTACTTTTCTGGCTGAGTTGCACTCTTCATGTGATTCAGGATTTCGTTAACCAGGACACCTTAAAGAAGACAGATTAACAATTCAGCTGAACAGAGCACAGGCTTATATTTTGGTGTAAGAGCTTTTTGTCTGCTCATAATTGAGATTTTGACTGCAAGGATTCAGTAAGAAAGGCAAAGACCTAATTTTGTTTGAGCATCTGCAGCGTGCTAGGTAACATGACTTACACAAATGACTTTACTGAATCCTTAGCCTGTCCCTAAGGAAGCTGAAGCCTAAGTACATATCATGTGCCTTAGACCTCTGGGAAATCAGAGCTGGATTGCTGGATTCTCTACTGGGTTTTGTTAATGCTCCAGTTAGGAAGGAGGCTGATAAACTTGGGAGGAGCTCCAGATCCCAAAACAGTGTTTAGCAGGGATCTTTGCCCAAGCAGACCTGGAAGGACAGCATGGCAGGTACTTCTCTGCCTCTGCCTGCTCCCACACTCTGGCGGTCGGACCTGTGAGAGGCCAAGGGAGAAAGCAGCTCTCCAAATGTGTGCATAGATCATGGGTCTTTTCTGTGGGGCATCTCTTTAGGTATCCTGGGGTCACTACTGGGCTGCAGCAAGTGTTTTATCTCTCTTATATCATCTCTGTCATCAGTAGAGGAGGACTTTTTGCCTCCAGATCGAAAGACCTAACTCTTGTTGCTCCTGAGGCAGTGAAAGGCGACACACAGCTCACGCACTCCATCCTATTTGCAGTACTGAAGCCTGTACCTCGTAGGCCATTATGTGTTTTCTGTAAGACGGTACTGAGGATTTGCACTGAACTGTCTCCCCAGCCACTTTTAAGAATTTTAAAGTGTAAAAGGTCTCACTAAATTGAGACAGGGTCTCACTAAATTCCTAAGTTACCCAGACTGGGTTTGAACTCGAGATCCTTTTGCTTCAGCCTCCCAGAGGGCTGGGATTACGTGTGTGTGTGTGCGTGTGTGTGTGTGTGTGTGTGTGTGTGTATGTGTGACCACACCTGGCTGCCAGAATCTATTTTGAGGCCATGCTGCTGCCCCAGAGACTCCACAACTATTTCTATTGAGGATTTCAAAAGAAATTCCTTGTGTCTCCAGTGTTCTTGCTACTGTGTGTGGGTTCCCCTGGCCTGAGAATGACCAGTGGGGTTTATTAACTTTTGATAATAGGCGGGCACTGATGTTACTGACTGTACTGCCAGACTCGAGTCCACTCAAAGTGAGCAGCTAGGATGCACAGACACCGTGCTAGGTGGCTTACACAGGGCATCTTCCCTCCGAAAGCTCATTAAACTATAAGGAGAGGAACTGCACAACAATACTCACAATATTTCTGCAGTGGCTGGATTTTACTGGATTGTGAACACAAGAAACTGGATACTGCATCTCTAATGGTTCTAAATCTGCCTGCCCCAACAAATATTGTCCTCTACAGTATTTAGGGACATTAGCTTGATCCTCATGCCATCTCAGTACCAAATTCTGTTGCCAGGTGTCTGGAGTATTGACAGCAACTTGCCTTTTGTCACAGATGCCTTTGGGCAGATGCAACCTTGGTAATGATTATAGTATCACTCTTGTCATGGGCTATTTCCTTTTCCCAAGAATGAGGTGGTAACACTATTATCTCTAGGCTCTGGCGCATCAGTATTCTGTCCTATAGAGGGGGAAACTAAGACTCAGGCTCAGCAACTTACCCAAGATTATACAACTTGTAAGCAGGAGAGGTGGGCTTTGAACCCAGTATATCAAAAATCTATGTTCATAATCATTAGACCACAGTAGCATAAAATCAGCTTCTAAGTTCCCTGTGGCATCGTTTACTAAGTGGGTATACACTAGATATACACTTCACATCCTTCATTCCTGAGCTACAGTAAAGCTGACAAACCTTTTCCATTTGCCAGATAACAGCCAGATGGAAAATATCTTGGGCTTTGTGGGCCATAAGATCTGTCACAACTTTTCAATTCTTCAGTGGTAGTGTGCCAGCAGTCATCAACAAGGCATAAATGAACGAGTGTGCTTATGTCAGTAACTTTGCTTACAAAAATAGGAGTGGGCTGGATTTGGCTTGTGGGCAGTAGTATGCAAACCCATGGTCTACATCACGAGTGGATTGATATATGATCCTAAACAACTCTTGGGGATTTTGGGGGGTATGATTTGTGTCCTTGCTGAACAGCATCATTTCTGAAACCAACAGAGTTCTGGCAAAGGCCAGAGGAAGCCGGTCATAGCCCTGATGTTCTTGTATTCCATGTCACCCGTACAATGGATGTTTTCTGTGTTTAATTGCTTCATCATTACACAAGCATGTAGTTGGCAAATCTCTCTTGCCTAGCCAGATCTGAACAAAAGGCTGAGCTTGGGCTTTGGCAGAATCATGCAGGAAACAGTTTCCTGGCTTATCAGTGGTGCGTGACCGGCTCCAAAAAGAAGGGCAGGTGGGTTCCCATAAATACCAGCCTTTAGAGACCATCTCAGGGTAGGACCCTTGTAGACACAATCTAGTTTACTCCCTTTCTCAGACAGGGAAAGTAAGATCCAGGGAGGGGAAGTACATTCCTCGCATATAATCCTCTAGTAGCTAAAGGAGGAAAAAGGAGGAAACATCAACAAGCTCTTAGGCCAAGCCCTTTCCTTATTTACACATGTGTCAGCCAGTATCTAATGTCAGATTATTGTCATCTCCTGTTTTGTGTAGGGCATACTGGGATTTAGTCAAATGCAGATTTTAGTTCAGCTGGCCTGAGTAGGGTCTGAGACCCTGCGGGTTGAGTCAGAGCTGGGAGAAGCTAGTGCTGCGGGACAATGGGACTACACTCCGAGCAGTGCGGGTCTGGATCCCTGTGTCCACCATGGTGAGCTCGGCGGAAACACGTCGAGAATTCCACCTCTGCTGTCTGGTAGGACTGAGCCACAGGCTGGTGCCTGCGGAGCCAGAGATGAAGCCTGGCGGTTATGCGACCACAAGTGGCCTTGCATCTTTTGTAGTAGAGCACAGAGAAGACTGAGCTTCGTCCTGGGGCTTTCTTCCACACAGAGCCTGTATCCTGCACGGTAATTATGCCAACCTCCAGGGCTCCATCTAAGCCTCCTGTTTGGATATGCTCCACACCTCAAGGGCTGGGCTTGTTGTTCATTCCCTCAGTGGAGACAGGGGCTTGAACGTTTCTATCAAGTCTCTCTCTGTGCCGCACAAGCAGGACTTCTGTAAGAGCAGGTCTACAACCTCCTCACGTCATTAACTGCCACTGCCCTGAAGGATTAACCCCAACCTACTTTGTTCATCTCACATGAATTTGCTCCTGACGAGTCTGGTTTCATACCTCATTAGCTGTTCTCCTGGTTACGGGCAGCCTGCTGTCCTGGCTGTAGCTGGTTCGTCCTCTGGTGACGTGAACTTTCTCTCTAGTTACACAACCCCGAGAGAACATCCACCCCATCTTCCCAGCCCCTAGAACGCTCTTTTGCAGTCTCTTGGGGTTCTGATGAACCTGTCCTGCCAGGTGGGAAGCAGCACCCGGCAATGGCTAGAATCCTGAGGTGATTGTATTGGTTTCCTCAAAATGTCTGGAATGTATTTCCAGCCTGACTTGGAACCTTTCCCTAAGGCCTGGGTTTCCCCACTAGGTCAATCTTTCACATGATGGACCTTCTCTTGCTGTTTATCTTTAATTGGTTTTAATGCTACATTAATCACATGTGAGCCACACCTAGTGTCTTGGCCTGGCCACTCAGCAGCCCTGACCTATATGCCATTCTGCCTGGTCTTGGCTTCTTTCTTAAAACTCGCCTGGCCTGATTACAAGGGTGCTACGGCCCACTGCCTGGGTCTGCCTTTATGATGGCACGGTGTCCCAGGCTATCAACAGCCAAATTGAACCAAGAAGTGGCATCACTGGGAAATAAACCTCAATATGTCTCAACACCAATAAACTTGTCATAGCTTATCAACTGCAACAGGTGTTAATTTACAGTGCACAGTTAGCCTGCAAAATACCTTGTTACTTTTAACAATGCTTGCCACGCAGGGGTTCAGGGAAACAAGCCACTTTTGTCAAAGCTCCCATGTGAAAAATTCATCCTGCAGGCTAAAGCAATTGATTTTCCTGGGACTTAGATACAAATCACTGATTATTTCATCTGGAAGAGATGGAAAGGACAATTTAGCTTTAGCCCAAAGCTTTTATTTTCCAGGTGGGAAAATGAAGGCCCAGAGTGAGTAATACTAATGATTAGAGTAACACAACATTTACTTGTAGTACATTAAGTTCCAGATGCTGCCTGTTCTAAGCTTTTTGGGTACGTATATTCATTTTAGCCCTTGCTACCTGTGACGTAGGTATTACTATTGTCTCCCTCTTGTGGAATGGAAAAGGGTGCAAGAGTGATTGACCTGTCTGAAGTCACTCTATGGATTTGGGATAGGACTGGAACACAGAACCAGATCATCCAACCATAAATCCATATACTCCCCTCATTTTTAAAATACTTACCCCCTTGGAGTCTGGATTTCTCTTTCTGCTTATGTATTCCATAGAGGGACAGGAGGGATAATTCTGATAATTCTCTCAATGTAGTCATGGTGTCCTTTGTGGCCCAGGAGGGTAAAGTGAAATTGTGAACTCCCTGTAGCAAATAAAAAAGAAGAGAATATGTGTGCATTTTTTATGATAATCTTTTTTGTTGACTTTGAAAACATTCTTCAGCTGGGGGTCGTGGTGCACACCTGTAATACCAGCACTTGGGAGGCTGATGCAGGAGGATTGCCACAAGTTCAAGGCCAGCCTGGGCTACACAGTGAGTTTTAGTCCAGCTTGAACTACAAAGCAAGACGATATCTCAAAGAAAATGAAACCATCCCCCCACCCCAAAAGAATGATTCCCTTTCATCTCTAAGAGCTATGGGGGCTAGCCTTTCTTCCCCTGCCATTTCTTTCTAAGAATTTATATTATGATGTGCAGTGATACTGAATTTTTAGAAGAAAAATTTACAGAAACTGACTAACTTGCCCCTTTCTACCACAACCACTGGCTTAACTCTAGGTCAGTGTGTGATTCTTATTTTGTGGAGCAAGTGTACACTATGGCAAAGATGGACCATGTTCCTTTAAGAAAAGTTTAGAAACCTTTCTATAAGTCTGTGGGGAATGTAAAGTCCAACAGGGTTAGATGACATTTCCTTAAAATCCAGATGAGGCCAGTTAGGAGAGGGAATGTATTTCTGGAGCCTTTGATAACATATGCCTGTCCCTACGAATTTCTAGTTTCCTGACTTGGATGGTTGGTACACGGTAAATAGTAGGGCAGGTAGAAACCTTGCACCAGAATCATTACCGGTTAGGGAGGGTTGATTAGTATTCCCCTAGTTTTAAATCCTGTGGAGGAGGAAAATGTGGAGGGAGGGAGAGATCATGAAAGGGGAGAGCAAAGTGAAATGATAGAGGAGAAATAAGCAAGATACCACAATCCGTGGCCTCATTATGGAACAGCTCAGATTAAGCTACAGCAAGGAGCTGGAAGTGCAGCTCAGTAGTAGAGCACGTACTTAGCATGCCCAAGGCCCTGGGTTTAATCCCCAGAATAAATAAAAACACCATACAAAAGGAAGAAAATATAGAGTGGAACTAAGGAGTAGGTTCTTGTCTTCACTGAAGATCTTTTACAAGGGTAACAAATCTTCACTGAGATAGATACTGAAAATAAAAGTGAAAAAATTGAGAGAGCAGCATGTAGCTGGCTCAGTCAGCTGCCATGGGTTGGGGAAGCTGTGTCATCTTTTACTGAAATGGAGCTATGGGTGCAGCTTTTTCCTCTATGCACTGGTGATGAACTCAACTCAGAAGCAGCTATCAGTCAGGTGAGTAGTTAGAATTTTGCCCAAGGTTTTGGTGCCCTGGTTGGGAAAGTAGGGACAGAAAATCTTCCTTTCTGCCAGAAGATGGAGCCTCATGAACAAAACCCACCAAATATCCTCGGAAAAAAAAAAAAAATTATTTACAAAGATTATTTCAAATAAATGTACCACACAGAGAAAATGATCTGTCCTGATACATCAATTTTAATGGCCTGGCTTATAGCTGGCTTGTTTATTTCTGTATCCAGAAATCAGGCAATTTTTATCTCCTCTTTCTGTATCAGGTTTTTGTTTTCATTAAAGCCCATGACAGAAACCCAGCATTCCTGAATGACTGCAAAATAAGTAAGTGATGATGTACAGAAGAAAAGCAATTTTGTTTCCAATTTTCTAAAGAGTGAAAACATAAATAATGGAAAAAAAGAGAAGTCAAGACTACAAAAGGAAATCTTGAATTATGTGTCAGTATCAAAGGACATATGAGCAATAGGCAGAAATACAAAAATAGAAGAAAAATGTACTTTTCTGTTTCAAAATAGGCATAAATCATAAAATCAGACTGAAAATTAATCTTTGATTTTTTTCTTTTACCTCACAATATAAAGGATCGTAGACTTTACTCCAAATTGCAAAAAGGTCCTGGCCTTGGAATCCTGAAAATGTTGACAAGGTTTTTATAAAATCCTGGAACAAACACAGAGAAAAAATATTTCTATATAAATATTTATATATGTGTCATCTGCAGCATACAGTATTTTGATATTTTGGAATGGATCTCTTTGTTGTGAGGAGCTGTCCCACGCACTGTAGGATGATTAGTAGTATCCTGGCCTCTACCCAATCCACGTTACTGGCATTCCTAATCTTCTAGTTGTGACAGCCCAAATTGTCTCCAGACATTGCCAAGTGTTCCCTGTGATGTGAATTTGTTCCCAGTGAGAATTTCTCTTCTTCACAGAAAAGTGCACCAATAATATTGGGTATGATAACGACAAGCAAAGAATTTCATGTGCACACACTAATTTGTTTCTCATTAGTACATGAAAATTGCATAGAAATGCTGGCTTAAGGCTACATGTTCCTTGGGATCTGACTGAAGTGCTCTGCCTCAGGTGCTTTTTAGAAGTGAATGAAGTGTAATTCACATATAAGTGAATGCACCAGGTGAAAAGAGAGAGCAGAACTCAGGCCAAGGCTTTCCAGGAAAATGCAACAGGATCTAGACCTGGTCTCTGGCCATAAATGAGAGATCTGGGTGAAATGCAAACATTTCACTAGTTTCTATGTTCTTAGGTTGTCATAATGGGACTCGTGCAGCTATCTGACTACTGAAATTGGCAGCAATGTCTGGGAAGATTTGGAAGATATTATTTATCTGATGAGTAAATTTTCTAGGAAACTATATTTTGCCAATATTAACCCCAACAGATGTCCATAAAATAAATAGAAATAATTGCTAAAGAGCTCCACATTTCTCCAACCCCCAAACACAAAAGCTCCAAGGCCAGATGATGATATAGAGGAAGAAATTCTGCCCAGCTTTTCAGAGTACAGTGTTTTAATGCTGCGTTAACTGCTCCTGGGCATAGAGAAAGAAAGGAAACTTTCAACAATTTCTGAGTTAGATGTATCATTGATATTGACAAAGACTATCCAGAAACTGAAACTATAGTTTAATATCCCTTGTAAACATCAGTGTAAAAGACCTAAGTAAAAATTAGTAAATTCAATGTCACATTTAAAGAAAATGACTTGATTTGAGAATAGTTGAAAAATTTTGATTTTTTAAAAAACACTTGTGAACATCGAGGATGGATATTCCTTAATTTGATAAAAATATATGTATTGCATTTTGGTTTAAAAGCCAGCATGATTAAAAGGAGAAAAATGTATCATCAAGAATAAGACAAGGACAGCACTATCATGTAACCTTGTACCATAAGTATTGAGCAAAGCAAAAGACAGAAATCAGAGGTGTAAATATTAGAAAGCTAAAGGGAAACTGTCATTAGTTGCAGATATTATAAACATGGAACAAATTTATCAAAAGATGTATAGGCTAAGGAAACAACTCTTAAAATCTTTGCAATAAGAACAGGAAAAACATGCTGTATTCATGAAAAGGAAGACTTACTATCGAAAAGCTACCCATTTTCCCTAAGTTAACTTATACATTTAATGTGATCCCAACAAAAACATTAACAAGTTAAATATTTTTGGAACTACAGTATCTGAGACAGAAGTTTAAAAGAAAATAAAGATATAGTCATGAAAACTCAGAAAATGTACAGTCATGAAGAAAGAACAGCACTTTAGATATTAAAGCACAGTATAAAGCCTGAGGAGCTGAAACCACGGTTTTGGCTCGTAAGGACAATCGAATTGACTAAATTGACAGAAACAGATTCTGTATATAAGGGAATTTAAGTATGTAATAGCTTAAGAAAGTGGTGAACTTTTCAATAAATAGTAATAGGACAGTCAGATAATCTGAGAAAAAAAACATAAGCGGGATAAGAGTGTCAAAACTCACACCAGGGGGCTGGGGATTTAGCTCAGCGGCAAAGCGCCTGCCTGGCAAGC
>NW_004955501.1:6197681-6212662 GCF_000276665.1 Chinchilla lanigera
CAAGGTCGTGAGTTCGGTTCCCGGTACCGGAGAAAAACCAAAACCAAAACCAAAAAAAAAAAAAAAAACCAAAACTCACACCAGTACCAACTGTAAATTGATGCAACAGTGAAAAAAAGTAAAAGTGAAGCTGTAATAGCATTAAAAGAAAGCCTTGCAGACTTCCTTCATAAGTTAGTAAACAAGGAACTCAAGATATAGAAGCCACTGAAGAATATATAGCTACAGATACAGTCTACGTTGACAGGATAGCATAAGCAAAGTCAATAGGCAAATACATGTAACAGCAATACATATACTATATAACAAATGCCATTCATATTGCAGGCAGGACTATTAAAATACATAGTGACTGCGAGATATGGTGGCACTGCCTATAGTCCCAGCACTCTGGAAGCTGAGGCAGGAGGACTGCTGTGAACTTGAGGCGAGCCTGGGCTACACAGTGAGTTCAAAGCAAGCCTGAACTACAGTGAGACCCTGTCTCATTAAAAAAAAAACAAACAAAATGTATATATATATGCATATATATACACATATATATAAAGTGTCTAAGATTTATAGAAAAAAGAAAACCAGTAATTCAAAAGAAAAATAATAAAGGGATAGGAACAGAAAAAATACAAGTGATGTTTAAGTGGATGAAGAAACCCAAGTTTTTGTAAGAAAAACAGCAGAGCACAATGTTATATAAGAGTGATAACAGTGGTCTTCCCTGTCTCGTTCCTGACCTTAGAGAGGACTGTCCAGGGACGCCATTCCCACTTACCAGGTTTGCAAATTCTCCCAACATTGCCTACATATCAGTGGCAAGATTGGAGAGACAGGCCTCTTGCAGGCCTGATAAGAATAGAAATTGACCCAACCTCTTTGGAGGGGGAATTTGATATTTTTTCAAAGAAAACCAGAATTTCTACTTCTGGTATACTACTGCATAGATGTTACTGTGAAATTACATCAATTCGCAAGGTATTCAGGAAGACTGTAAAAATGACAGATGGGAAATGACCCATATTTTCATCAGCAGGGGCTGATTAAATAAATTATGGTGCATTCACAAATTCAAATACACCACATTTATAAAAAAAGAAAGGTTATGGAAATTCTTTGTATACAGAAATAAAAATATGTCCACAACATTTTATAAATGAAAGACAAACGCAACAAGAATAACAAAAATCAAAGTGCCTCGTGCTATAGTAATGAATTAGGAAACTCTCAGAATATATTTGCATCAGTTTGTATATGTATAAAGAAATTATATGGAAAATAATGTCAGTGGTTACCCATGAGGTCCTTGAGAGACTTTTGCTATATTTCTTTGTATTCGTTCTGGTTTTTGTACCAAATATATAACTGATTCAAAAGACTAGCTTTTAAAAAATATAAAGCTTTGCATCTCATTTTGTGAAGGAGATAGCTCATAAAACAAAAACAAAAAGTCTTATTTTTGTTTTTTTATTTTGGAGGCAGGGTCTCACTATGTAGTTTGGGCTGGTTGTGAACTCACTACATAGCCTAGGCTGGCCTCAAATTTCCTGTGATCCTCTAGCCTCCTAAATGCTGGGATTATAGGCATATAACACCATGTCCAGCTTTAGGAAGCCTGTTCTGAGTATAGAAAAAGCCCAGTGCTTCAGTCTTGATAAGGACTCCCTTGTTCCTGGTTCCTGTCAGGGACACAGGAACAAATCTGAGAAAGACTGGCTTCTCTGTTGGTTTGTAGCCATTGTAAAGGGCAGTGACAACTTCCCTCAGGCAGCATTCTAAGCTGTGGTGGTGAACCTATGGGTGCTGTGGCGGGCTGTTGTATTATTGAAAGCCATCACCGTTCAAAGCCATTGCTGTAATCAGCTGCTGACAGACATGCTCACCCCATGCTTTAGAAGCTGAGGCTTAGCCCAGCGTGGTGGTGCGTGCTTATAATCTCAGGATTTGGGAGGCTGAGATGTGAGGATCCTGAGTTCGAGGCTAACCTGGGCTACAGAGTAAAGCCAGCCTGGAACATGTGGTAAGATTCTGTCTCAGAAAATAATCAAAGGAGGAGGAACCGCTGAAGCATCACGCCTTGTCCTGCCTCTCACACTCAGTTGCACCCCTCAGCAATACCACTTTTTACCTTATACGGCTGAATCCTCTTCTGGAATTCCTCCGATTTCAAAGTCTCACTCTGAAGTTCTTGAAAACGAGGGCAGTTCCTGAAAGGCATGTAGAGCAGCTGGGGACAAAAGAGTCATTACACCGTGGTTAGCTGGAAGAACCTTGCGGAAGAAGCTGCGGGTAAGGGAGGGTGGGGGAGGGGTGGGAGAGGAATTACAAGCTGTCATATACAAACACCAGCTCCACACATGGAGGCTGAACACTACGCGCTACAAACACGTACTAATAAAGAGCATGATCTGGGGGGAGAAAGAAGAAGCTGCCCAAGCCTCATTAGGACTAAAGCAACCTTAGCAGACAATTCAAATGTTCTTTGAGCTAAATGGAAATTCTAAAATCAGAGGGAACAAGACGAATGGTCAGCAGGTCTTAAAGTAGTAGAATATACACTTATATCTGAAACCTCTCCCCCTGCTTTCCTTTCATGAACTGGCCTAAATGGAAATGTGCTGTCGGTAAATATCCACAACTGGTGGTTTTCTGTACGAATAACTGTTATTTTGATTCCTCCCCAAGCCCTTCATTTCCGGCATTTGGTGCATGTCGGTGTATACCCTGCTTCTCCACGAGAATATGGGGGGTTCTGGAAACAAGCTTAGGACATCAACTAACTGCGTTGGCTTCAGTTCTCGAAAATGTGCAGACTGTTAAAATGAGAGTGTATATTAAGTGTACGGAAAATATAATTAAAGCCTATTCAGAGGACAAACTGATAATCTTAAAATGAGTTTAAGTTTCATAATCTATTGTAGCTTTACCTATAATCTGTAAATTGGTGACTCCCTCGTATATTTTGTTAGCTGGGTATGGTGGCACATGCCTGTAATCCTAGCACTCTGGGAGGCTGAGGCAGGAAGATCACAAGTTTAAACCCAGCTTTAAATTTAAACCCAGTGACTCAGCAAGATCCTATCTCAAAAAATTGAGAAAAGGGCTGAGGATGTAGCTCAGTATGAAGGCCCTGGGTTCAATCCCAAATATCGCACATACATAGATACACACACACATGTGTTTCATTGCTTTTACTTTCCCTTGTCCTGGATTTCCAGCCCTTGGTGAGGAGCACTATTTGAATGTTTGGTAGCTGAAGATCTTAAATTTAACATATACGAAGCTGAACTCAACTTTTTCGTTTGTGACCAGTGCCTCTTGGCAATTTCTCTTCTTTTGCCAATGGCAAAATTTATAAACCGGCTTCATAGACTACTTTTTCTTGTCTACTTTTGAAATATACCTACAATAGGCCACTTTTCTTTATTTTCATCATCTCCTAAGTCACCGCATCTGTGTTTCAGCCGCTTCCCTCTTAGTCACCTGACACCCTTTCCTGCTACCTACATGACCTAGTTTCAATTTCTATTTCGCCCTAATCTTGTGTACCTTGGAGGCCGGGGTCCCTACAAGCCAGAAGCTCCTTTTCTGGTAGGCCAGCTAAAACCGACTGAATCTAAGATTGGTGCCAGAGTGGCCCGCAAGCACTTCTAACTTCATCATAATGTCATCTGTGTGCTAAATGACACCTCCCCAGTGCCATGCCAAGAACAGGAAAGACCCATGAAAAGAAAGAGATGGCACCTAGATTCCTGGAAACCTCTGCTCCTTCTCAGAAAAGACAGGGATATTTCTTCTCTTTACTAGCTTCTCCCTCTCCCTCATTTCTTTCACTCCTGACCCCTAGCGTGTCAGGAAGCTGATATTCACGTCTTTCTCCCACTTCTATTGTTGGCCAAAAGTAAAAGTCTCTGTGCTGCTCAGCTGGTGTTCCGTCTGGGTTCTGGTTCCACGATTCTGAGAGGGAAAAGGATCCAGTTTGGGGTCAGAAGTGGGTAACACCTTCACAAGTCATTCTCTACACAGCAGCTACACTGTTTCTTTTTATTTTTATCTTTTTATGGCATCAATCAGATCAGGCCATTTTGTAGTCCCCGGACTTCATGAGCTTTTCATTTTACCCAAGATAAAACCTGAAATCATCATAGCTTGCAAGAGTCTACATGAGGTCGGCCCCAGGGAGCTCTCTCCCGTCCTTCTCTACTTTATCCTTCTTACTTCGTTCTGACCAGCCGCACCTGGCTCTCCACACGTCCCCCATACAGAGGCTTGGGGCCTCTGTACCAACCATTCCTTGCCTAGAACATCTCTTCCCCAGCCCCGTCCTGCTCCACCTCAGCTCTTCCAGACACCTCACCCCAGCAATTACCGTATTAACTTGTTTGCTTCCTCCAAGGAACTCGTCACCATCAGAATGATTTTCTTTATTATCTATTTTCTATAAGATATAACCCCAAGAGAATGAGCACCTTGTCTTTCTTGTTCCCTGCCATACTGTCTACATCTCGAATAGTGCTGGCATTTTAGTATCTACTCAGAAAACATTTTTAGAAATTCTAGTTTATTAGTACACATGCATAGTACATAATGTTTACATTTCTGGGGGGAAGTTGGTACATGTATATAACACACCTAATTCCTTTCAAAAACATTTATTTTATAAGTTGCTTCCTGTCATTTCTGATTCTATCTCTTGTCTAACCTTGCTTTCCTTCCTGTGACATCTTTTACCATTTAATTCCAGGCCTTCACGTCCTCACTCCTGAACTGTGTCTACAGGTATTCTCTGAGGGTGTAGTGTTTTTTCCCTGCAAGGTTTTGTCAGGCAAATGCCTTGAAGCACGGCTCATCCCAGGTGTGCAGTACAGAAGAACGTATGACTCCTCTCTTTTCGCACCCTAGAGGTACGACTCCAGCTCCTACTCTATGAAGACTTGAGCCATAGCCCTGAGGTAGCTTTACACAGGTGTCTGAATTCCTCCAGCAAGTACAGCTTGTACTTGAAATCATTGCCTACCATCTTGCAATGTGTTCTACATGTTTCACATGTGCTAATTTTCTTTCCTCAAACAGATCATAAATTAAGAAGAAACTTGGCTACATATTTCTCTTATATTTCTTTATAGCACTGAGCACAGATCTGGGAATAACCTTGTTGATTTTGTTAGACTTTTTGGTTTTGGACAGGGTCTTGCTGTATAGTTTTAGCTGGCCTTGAACTCACAATCATCCTCTGTCTCAGATGTCCAAGTATTGGCACTACGGTGTGCGCCATGAAGCCCAGCTCTGATTTTCTTAGATTTCTTAACTAAAGAATTTTGTTTGCCTTAGCAAGCAGGTAGCAGGAAATAGGTGGATGATCTTGCTTGTTTCCTTCTCCCTCTCCCTCACTTTCTATTTCTTTTCCTCTCTAATAGCCTGTATTCTCTTTATTATATAATGTAATTACTACTTTTCTGTATTTCAGGTTAAATAGATCCCTTAGTCTACACAGGCTAAATTTAGTGTTGCTATCCAGTCTTTATCGTTCCAGAAAAGATTGTGGTAAATGTAATTTTTTTTCTTTTTGGAAGGAAATATTCACAACATTTTAAGAATACTGATAATACTTCACTCCTGATTCTGAAGGAATGTATATAATATACACTATATAGATTGAGTGGGGTTGACAGGGAAGGATGGATGCTACAAAACATTTGGGAAAAATTTCTAAGTCATTGGATGAAGCAATCAAAACAAATATGTGGGAGTAACATGGAGCAGAGAGGACAGGAATGTAGCCTAGAGGTCACTGGGCAAGACCCTGGGTCCACACTGAGCCTCCAGCCATGGAGAGCCCGGCCTCTTGGAGGGGGTGCATGCACTCCTAAGTCAGTGAGTCGTTACATGAGTGGCTTTGGTACAGAAGTGAGAGTTTCTTGCACACTCGTTCTGTTTCACTGTGGTCTCCCTTAGCCATGTCACCACCCCGCACGAAGGGCCTCCCCAGGTCCTGGGCAGGTGCTGGCACTGTGCTCTTGGGTGTCCCAGCCTCCAGAATGATCCTCAAATGTACCTGTATTTTTCTAAATAAGCTGCTTGTCCGTGCTGCCCAGGTGTAGAAAAAGAAAGCGGGCCAAGACCGATGCCTGTGCCAGTCACGTGACTGCAGAGCAATTAGTCTCCGTCCCAACTATTTTTTTCATGTAGCCTTAAGTGGCACACTGAGAGATTAGGTTTATTTATTACTACTCTGTCTATTTATTTATTGTTTTGAGACAAGGTCTCATGAGGTAGTTCAGGCTGGCCTCAAACTTATGGTGATCCTCCTGCCTCAGCCTCCCGAGAGCTGGGATTACAGGTATGCCCCACCACACCTGGAAAGTTTTTACTATTTTAAATATGTCAAGTCCTTTGAAAAAGTCAAAGTGTTCTTGGTTAGTCCTACCCTATGTAAATAAGTTTAAGAGTCCCTCTCTGCCCCATTCCGGCAGCGTGGTTTATGGTCCTGGTTCTCAAAATTGGCTGTCCATGGAGCCCTCCAGGGGGACTACTTTTAAAATACTCATGCCTGGGTTCCACCCTCAAAAACTCTTATTTGTTATGAGCAGTGCCCTGGGCATCAGCAGTTTTGAAAACTCTCAGGTGGTTCTAATATACAACTTATGGAAGAAGATTGCTCCCGGGTACAAAAGGCCTACTTTTGATTCTAAATGGGTAGTTCCTAGCTATGTGACTTTAAACCACTTTTGTCTGTTCTTTAATTTCTCTGGAAACCTTTTTCCCTTGCTGTATAAGAGTACAATCCTGTTATCCTTAAGGCTGTTACGAAAAGTTAATACGATGGTGTATATTGCACATGTGCCGCCGAAGCGAGCACAATGATGACGTATATAAGATGTTGGGCACCAATTACACACTCCAGTATTGTTTTCCTCTGTCTAGGAATGCAGATGTTCATAGGCTTGGACAGTGTCTGACAGGAAGAGAGATCTTTTCTGGAGCAAAAGAAAGTACTATTGGGCACCAAGTCCAGGGGGCTGAGGCAGAGCACCAGCAGCCACGCGCGTGCTTACCTATGATATAAGGATGGAAAGGAGCGAACTGACAAAGGCTGAAACGGTGGCAAAACAAAGGAGATGGTAGCCAAAGAAAAACTGAGTTCTGCATCGTGTCTAGGGCTTTCCCTGTCCTATGTTGTCCCTTGCACCTTTATTTAAGAAACAATAAGATAAGACTTCCCAGCCCACACATGTCAGACTCCCAGATTCTGAGCAAGTCTGAGCAGCGCACCTCCCACATTCCTGGCTCCCGTGGAGTCTCCAGGACCTCCCTATATACTGACCCGATCTTCAGAGGCAGCAACTGTATGCACTGGAATGGGCTGCCACAGCAGGCTGGGGTTCCAGATCCTGATGCCCCCGGGGGGAAACAGGGCTGCCAGGTTTGCCATCGCACTCATCAAAGTCCGGTCAATGTCTGTGCTTCGAATATAAACCTAGAGTGAGAAAATCAAGGCAGAGGCCAAATTAGAGGAAATGTGGGATTTCTTTCTGAGCAGCTGACAGGTATTAGAAAAAGAGCAGGATGTCCATACTGAGCTATTAGCAGGCTCTGTGGGAAGTTCACAGGCACACTCTCTGCTACAGGACAGGGAACATTATGGGCACACCGTGGACAGAGCAACCTAGCAGCCGACAGCGGGGTTGACAAATGACACCCATCAAGCAGTGACCTGTCAAGTCACACTGTTTACACAGGTGCCTGTACAGTTTTGAACTTACTCATATTCATACATTTTTATGAAAAGATTCTACAATGAGAAGTATATGTATAAATAATATCTCTGACTGGATAAGTTTATTGGAAAATAGGCAAAACATTTTTACACATGCAGAATTATTCTAATTCTTTCAAGAGCCAAAGTTTCTCTCCTTGTCTCCCCAACTTGCCTGTTCATGTTTATAGGACTCATTCAAGAATTTTCCATATCTTCTCCTTAAATACTCTCCAAGTTCATAATGCTGTTTCATTCCCAGCTATAGAACAAAAAAGTAAAAATTAGGAAAAGCATGAATCACATTATTAAAGAAATTTGTGCCATTTCTGCTCTTTGTACATGTGGGGTGAACAAGGTGTGATTCAATAGTTCTACCTTAAAATACATATTTAAATGAACACAGGAAAAGAAAGCTGTGATTCTGAGGCAGGACTCTGGCCCCCGGAGAATACATACCCGTTCACCTTTGTTAGCACTTGATAGAGACCTGCACTTAGTGCTCGGTTGATAGTTGGTGATTGACCTGATTTAAGTAAACGGTTCATCTCTGGTGCCATCCAGTCTTTCAGGTGAGGTGGGTGGGCCCTGGAATAGCGACTAAGATGCCTTTGGCCCAGTTCACCTTCTGTGTAGATGCTTTAGGAAGTAGGGCTCTTTGTATTTACCAAACCACTTCTAGCAGGGGGCCCCAGAGAGTCCAGGTGCTGTTAAGAACTGGACTGCACCGCAGGAGGGTAGCAGTGGGGCAGGCAAGCAAAACCTCCTCTGTGCTCACAGCCAGTCCTGTCCCTCACATCACCACCTGAGCTCTGCCTCCAGGAGGAGCAGGGGAGGCACGGAATTCTCACCAGAGCGGGAACCTTACTGTGGATGGTGCGTGCTAGGGACCTAGGCTGCACGCTCTTTGTGAGACTAGTGTAAAATAACAGAAATAAAGTACACAATGTAATTGTAATAGAAATAAGGTACACAATGTAATAATAATGGAAATGAGTGCATAATAAATGTAATGCCCCTGAATCATCCTGACCTGTGGAAAAATTGTCTTCCACAAAAGTGGTCACTGGTGCCAAAAAGGTCGGGGACTGCTGGCTTATAAGGGAGCTCCAATTCAATCTATCCAGCTGACAAGAAATGAAATTTTGCTATCATCATCTCCCAAAGAGTTATGTTTCCTCAACCCTGAGGATTCATTCAACTTATTGATTAGCAGACTCTTCCTCCCGCTGCTCCTTTTTGCAGGTGAAGCCTGAAAAACTCAGGAGCTGTCTTAGAAGTCTTTTCCTAGCTCTCTTCAGCATTAACTTGTGTATTCTATTGTTCATGTACATCTCTCATGTTTGAATAAAGCCAACAAGGTTTTAAAAAAAAGAAAAACCTGTCAAAGCAGATAATTCTGTATATGTTTCCCTGAAGCCTTATTGCAACTTTAACTGAAAGTCACAGACCAACCTGAGTGAGTTGCCCAAACCCATCTGGCCAGGAGGATTCCTCAATGGGGTCATTAGGAAAGGTTTCAATGGGACTTCTGTCTCCGTGCCGGAACACCTGAAAATAAATATGCCACAGTGAGATCAGAAACCTCACTTGGGTGTTTTGCTTCTGCTTGTCAAGTAGAATTTCTTCTAAACCTCTGGTTCTCAACCTTTGCTGCTCATTGGAATCACCTGGAAAGTTTTGGAAAATTCTGAGGACGAGGTTCCATCCCTAGTAATTTTGAACTCATTAGCCTGTGGGGTGGCTAGGATACTGGGATTTTAAAAACCTCCCCAAACGTATTTCCAGCTAAGAAGCGCTATTCAGGGCTGAGGATGTAGCTCAGCACTGCAGCACCTGTGCTATGGTTTGTGTCTGGGTGTGCCCCCCAAAGCCAATGTGGTCATGGGGGGTGGGCTTTTTGGAGGTGGCTGAATCTAGCGTTTGTAACTGGTTCATTGTCTAGTGCTGGGATTGGCCGTGTGAGTTCTGCACCGCCCTGCATACAATATAAGGGGTGGAAAGAGGCGTGCTCTTGCTGCTTTTGCTGCTTCCACGGCCATGAACTGTTGCCCTCTGCCATGTGCCCCTTTGCCTTGGAGCCAGCTGATTATGGCCTGAAACCTGCACAGATTGTGAGCTACATAAACTTTCCTTTCTGTAATTTTGGGCATCAGGTATTTTGCCTCAACCACCAGAGAAAAGTAACAAAGACAACTTGTTTAGCATGTCTGAAGCTCTAGGTTCCATCCCCAGCACTGCAAAATGGAAACAAATCCTACTGTTCTAAGCTCACTAATGGTCCTCTTGTATTTGAGGTAATGCTAGAATCAAGATAATTAGCCATTAGAAGGTAGGTGATATATAAATGGAGCTAGGTTTGTGCATTGGATAAGTTAGGAAGGAACACAAAGCTTACATGATTGCTTTAGTGCAGACAGACTCTGATGAGAAATACTCCTCCCTTAATTATCACTGCAGTAATAATTGTTTTAAAAATGTACAGGTACTAAAAATAGTGGCTTTTAGGTGACACGTTCAATTTGTGACCATTTTGAGGCAGTCATCTGTTAGTTTTTAGGAGGTTCAGGGTAAAGAAATTACAGATAGAGAACTTCGGTGAATTAATTCTCAACACTTTAATAACATACATGTATATATTGCTATTTCACTGCACATTTCTCTTTAGGGAGAATAGTATGAACTTTTGAAATTTGGGTATTTTAACTCTTAAATGCTTTCAGAGTAAGATACTGAGTAAACACAAAGCCATTTTATAAGCAAAATATATAGAAAGAAAAATACTCAAGAAGTACTTGGTAGAGTCGATGATAGCACACTTGTCTAGCACGAACTAAGGCCTGGACTCAGTCCCCAGTATTACCAGTGTCATCTAAACTGAACCAAACAACGTGAGGAGTACAAGACAGTCTACAGTGCTGTCAGCCATCTTTTCTTCGAGACAGGGTCACACTATCTAGCTGAGGCTGACTTTGAACTCTCAGCCATCCCCCTGCCTCAGCCTCCCGAGTGCTGGGATTACAGGCATGTGCCTCCACGCCCAGCTGCAAGTATTTTTAATAGAGAGGAGGACTGTGTAACATTTTACTTTAGCTGAGGTTACCTGTGTCTGTCACTTGTATTACTGGCTAAGATGTTCCATTCAAATGTAAGCCAAGACAGATACTCTTCGCAACTGCTTTACTAACAGTTCAATCGACACCAAATAAGGAACAGTCTCAAAGGTTAGTCATCTCTGAGAAGGGAGTCTATGACAGTGAGACAGCCTTCTACTAACACCTAGGTTGTGTCTCTGGCATCTAAGAAACTAACTTCTGACCTCCTAAACCAGGGAGATATTAAACCCTCAGTAGAACAGACTGCAGAAAACAGGGACAGCTGGGTGTGGTGATGCACACCTGTAATCTCAGCACCATGGAGGCTGAGGCAGGAGGATTGCCCGAGTACAAGGCCAGCCTGGGCTACACAGTAAATTCAAGGCCAGCTTGAAACATAGTGAGCTCTTGTCTCCAAAGGAGAAAAAAAGACAGAAAATAGGTGAGCAATGCTGCCGTGGATTGTGACAAGCCG
This sequence comes from Chinchilla lanigera, assembly GCF_000276665.1. NCBI lineage: Eukaryota > Metazoa > Chordata > Mammalia > Rodentia > Chinchillidae > Chinchilla > Chinchilla lanigera. Next base: position 6,208,999 of record NW_004955501.1, read on the forward strand.
CTTGGAACAAGGTAAAACACACAGTAAGTTCTGGGTTGGGTCTCACTCCTGCAGGCCCTCTGTGTCTTTCCTGCCTGCTTCACGCAGGGCTCACGAAGTCCCGCCACCAATCAGCAGGATGAGCTCTGTGCGCCTTTCCTCTTCCTGCCGCCTCTCCCCACTGTTCCCTCGACTCTCCATCCATGCCACTGCTTCTGGAGCAGGGAGTCTGCACCTGGACCAGCCTGGTATTCGGCTGTCCTTTCAGGTTTGGAACCCAGGACACACCATAAGCTTGGGGCCAAGCCTGGCAATCCTGGGAGAGGCCTTGGGTCTTGATGGTAAACTCCTCTCCCTGTTTTACTTTTACTCTAAGTTTTGAAGAATCTCTTAATGCACAAAGACTACCATGAATGAAAGCCCATTCTATTTTGTTTTTTTAGAAACTGAGAAGTAAATCTAATAAAAAAGAGGCTTAAAAGTAAAATGGAGTTGGGTGTGGTGTGGCTCACGCATGTAATCCCAGCTACTTGGGAGGCTGAGGCAGGAGGACTACAGGTGGGAGGCCAGCCTGGGAAACCCTGCCTCACAATAAAATACAAAAGGTCTGGGCACGTAGCTCAGTGGTAGAGCACCACTAGGTTCAGTCCCTAGCACAGCAAAAAAGAAAACAAAGAAAAATAGAGTATGAAGGGAAGCTGACTATCTATAAAAAGAATCAGTGTGATAATACATTTCGCACTCATCAGACAAGACTAACAAGATTTCTATCCAGGGCCTAGGAAAAGCAAGAAGGCCACAGGAAAGAGAAGTGTCAAAACTTCACACGGCTCTCATACTGTAGATATAACAGAAAAGACCCGGCTTTCCCATCCCTTAGGCCAGGTTTCAAACCCCTATTTTATCAGTGACCAGCTGGGTGACCCTGGGAAAATCATTAGGTTCTGCACACCTCAATGTAGCTCTCTGTATAATGATTAAACCATTATTTACCTACCATGCAAGAGCAACATGAGAATTAAATGTGAAGTATGTATGTAAGGACATCAGTGTAGTCCTGAGCACAGCAGAATGCATTTAACGTGTGGGACTTACTGTTACATTTGTTACTACTACCGTTGTTGTTATAGTATCCATATGTTTAACTTAGTTACGTATGTGTTGCCTTCCTACTGGTTATATGGGCAACACAGGGGTGTTTATACCAGGTAGTGGGCATTACCTGTTGAGCAAAAAGAAATGCAGCCCTCTGCTTTAGGAAACACTTTTATTACTTTCTGTCATCTATTCCCTACTTCTGTTTAAGCAAGTGCGATAACTGAGAGCTGGGTGTAGCAGCGCAATCCTGTAGGTCCAACACCTACAACCTCTGGGAGGTTGAGGCAGGAGCAGCACAAATTTGAGCCCAGCCTGGGCAACTTAGGTACCTAGCTCAAAAAAGGGAGGCAGAGCTGGAGAGCTGACTTACTGTGAAGGTCCAGTACCCCCCACCAAGAACACTAATTGATTATTTATTTAGATTTAGGACACTGGCTTCAAGTGCCTACCGCAGCAATCTGGTTGGCTGAAATGTCTTGAGCCAAATAAAATTTTCAGTTTGCTTCCCTGAAAATTTGCAAAACGTGTGGGGACAGAACAGGAGCCATTCCTCTATGCAAACTGAGTGGATCTCCTGCCTGGCCTGGCACCGTGGCTCAGTGTCCAGTGGTCTTCCAGCAAACATCTTGGAATAACCTGGAGGTCTCCAGAGACAGTCACGCTGTACCTGGGCTCAGGGGACTGCGGAGCCCACAATAAGGGAGAGAGGTGGCAGGGCACTTTGTGAGCTAGTGTTCTGGTTCTCCCATGGGTTGTTTTATGTGCACATCTCTGTAGAACCCATGCCGTAAATCCTGTGCCATCAGAACCCCTGGAATCCAGGGTCCCCAGTGTACCAAAGATAAACTCTAGCTCCCTTCTTTTTACCTGATGTTATAGTAAGATAATATTAGAGGCTTTAAGGGCAAATGTGAAGATTCAAAATACCAATAGTAAAGTACCTAGCGTCTGGTAGATGCTCAGAACCCATTAGCTATAATTGCAATTCTACTCCAATGGAGTTGAAAACAAAGAGGTTCACAGGTCTTGAGAAGTTCATGCCTGCGACCACAGGTGCTGGTCAAACATGAACAGTGATGGCGAAGGCAAACACAGGGGCAGTACTGGTCTCTTCCAGCCATTGTCAGGAAGGGTCAGAAATCAGTGGGTCACATCTGTTTCGCTCTCGGAACCACAGTTGGAATGTGTACTTCTCCAGGTTGTATTAGATCCGATGCTCAAAGCTGGGGGAAAACCCCTGAATTTAAAACAAAAGATGTATAAACACTTCATCTTTTTGAGACTAAGGAGAATAAGGAGAAAAAGCTGGCATTTTAGTTTTTTTTTTTTTTAAGATTGGGTTTTGCTATGAATTTCAGGTTGGCCTTGAACTTGAGGTGATCTTCCTGCCTCAGCTTCCTGAGTGCTGGGATTGCAGGTGCGTGCAAATGCTGGCATTTTAATTCACTGGTTAGGTGAACATCATAAAACACACACACAAGGTGTGTTACTGTAGGCATACTAATGATAATTACAGTGTTTGGAGCATGCACCAGAAAAGCTCCAAAGTACTTTTATGTATTAACTCAAATATGCCTCACCTCAACTCCATGAGGTGCTGTTGTCCCCATTTTCACTAATGGCAGAACTGAGGCACAAATAGGTTAAGTTAGTCACCTAAAATCACACAGGCAGTAGGGGCTGAGCAGGCATTGAAACCCGGGTTGTCTGATTTGGGGCCTGCACTCTTAACCACTATGCTGCTGTGTAGTACAGACTGTTCCAAGTTTCTTTGATGTTTATACCTCACATTTCAAGTTTTCAAGCGCTTCATGACTTTTATGTACCCTATCTTCATCGCGTCATTATATTTTCAGTAACCTGAATTTGAGACAGGATCATTTGTGTTTTCGTCTTTTCTTTCATGTGCACATTTGATCCACAGGAAATCCTATTTTCACAACTTAAAACTAGTATCCATTCTTTTCCAATTCTACTGCTTTCTAATCCCATTTAGTTCCTCACAATGCTTTGTGTGAACTGCAGTCCTAGCCCTCTCCATTCTCACCTCCAGCCTCTCCTCCCCTCAAATCACCCCAGACACATAACTGTGTCTCCCCCAAGAAAAGGTCAGCTAAGTTCATGGATGGGGATCTCTAGAACACAAGCAAGCTTCACCGTTAGTCACAGTCTGGTAGATGATAATGTTCTAAGACTTTGGGCCTTTCTCTGTTCTCTTCACATCACACAGGTGACCTGTAACACCGATAAGTTTTATGATAAAGATCAATCCTCTAGAGCTTTGGGGACATTATGCAAAATAAAAGAAGCAGGTGAAGAAAAGCAACTATTTTAGAATAGTTCAACTCACAGAGACAGAAAGTGGGATGAAGGTGGCCAAGAGTTAGGAGTTAGGAAAAATGGGCAGGTATTGATTAGTGGGTATAGCGTTTCAGTTTTGCAAGATGAAAAGTGTTCTGGAGACGGATGATAGTAAAGACAGCACAACATGTAAATGCACATGATGCTGTTGTAATGGATGCTTAAAAATGGTTAAGGTGGTAAATTTCTGTTATATTTTTTTAAATCACCATTGAAAAAAGAGCAT
>NW_004955501.1:6214344-6234894 GCF_000276665.1 Chinchilla lanigera
TAACTCACTATTATTTGTCTATTTGTTTTCCTGAGAAACTATTTTGTAGATAATAATATGTAAAACGATAACCATTGATAATATCCTACCATTTTGTCTGTAATTTGCTAAGTCCCCCTATTATTATGTTATCCTTCTTTTATTCTTTAAAATAAAAATAAAAAAAAAAGAGCATACTTAAAGATCGCCTAGATGTTTGAAAAAAGTTGGAAAGCTTCTATTTTAGATGGGTGAGTTCCAGCAGCACCTTACGACTGAATCACAGCTCACAATTGCACACGTGCATCTTGTCATTTGATCTAAATATGACTGTGTGAGGTAAGAAGTATGGTTACTGCTGTCACTCCAACTTTCAATCTGGGCACTTGAAATGCAGCTGTTGCATTAAGTGACACGTGTATGGTCCCAAACCTGGCCAGTGGTGGTGGAACTGAGTTAATGATTGTTCAGTGCATCCCTAAGTCTGACCTGCAACTTCTGTCCTGGAAAATAGCACTAGAAAATCAATGATGGGGTTAGACTGTCAACGTGAACTAGGAGTGAGAAAGAATGTGAGCCATGCGATGGCACCATTTGAATTTCTGCACCTGCAGTTTGGAGGTTACTCATCCATCCCAGGTAGACACAGCTGCTCAGAGGTGGGAGGCTGTGTCCCTCGAGAATGCCCTGTGACTGGGTAAGAATGCTCCGTGAAGACGTCATCCACGCAGAATGAAGAGCCATCCCCGAGAACGAGAACGACTCCTCGTCCCTTTCTCTGTAAAACCCTGGGGGAACGAGAGGGAGTTTTTCTCTTGGTCTGAAATGACTTTGTGGTTTCACCCTGGCGGAAGGGAGAGATTGTGCTTTAAAGTGCCAGTGCCCTGTTCCTGGGGGAATAATATGGGACAGGAGGGGACTTTAAAAAAGCCACGTGGGTGTGTGTGGGGAGTGGGTGGGCACACAAAAGAAACAGGCTTGGCCCTGAGCGATGATGATTTAAGCTGGTTGATGGGCACACAGGACTCAGCACACTCACTATTGTCCCTCCGTAAAGTTAAAAATAAAAATTCTCTGAGCTCTTTCTGGGGGAAAAGGGAGAGGTGGACACCACAGTCATTTTAGGAAACAGTGTAGTAGATCCTTACAGCCTTTCCTTGAAGACCACGGTGATTGGTTTGTTTGTTTGTTTGTTTTTGAGACTTGCTGTGTAGTTCAGACTGGCCTTAAACTAACTTTATAGCCCAGGCTGGCCTCAAACTCACAGCAATCCTCCTGCCTCAGCCTCCCAAATGCTGGGATTACAGGCGTGCACCACCACACTGAGCAACAGTGCCTATTAAAGACTGAGTAGTGCTGCTAAAGATATATTTTAACACACTTTGCCCCACTTTCTGTCCCCAAAGCTGACTTAACTTTGAAAACCCATTTTTTCTCATTCAGCACCTATTAATAAGTCATTGCCTGTAACACCTGCACAGCTGTAATCCCAGCACTTGGGAGGCTGAGGCAGAAGGATTGCAGTGAGTTTGAGGCCAGCCTGGGCTCTACAGTGAGTTCAAGGACAGCCCAAATGAAATACTGAGACCCTATCTCAGAATATAAACAAACAAACAAAACAAAAAACCCAAAACCCAAAAGTAAAACCAGAAGTCACTGAACTGGCATTCCAAGGGAATCAATTTGGCAACTGCTTAGAAAGATCATGTTGTAGCCAACTGTGGTAGCACATGCCTGTAATCCCAGCTCTCTGCGAGGCTGAGGCAGGAGAACTGAAAATTTGAGTTCCACCTGGGCAATTTAATGACTCAGCAAGACCTTAACTCAAAAAAAAAAAAAAAAAAAAAAAAGCTGGGGACATAGCTCAGTGTGAAGGCTGTGGGTTCAAGCTCCGGTTACTACCCACCCCCTCAAAAGATCATACTGTGACTATTCATAGGCAGGAACAAGAACCAAGGACAGTTTCCTGTTCTTTCTGCCATGAACAGTTTTTGGATAAGATTTATTTTTCTTGAATCACAGAGGATAAGCCAGGAAATTATCTACTGATTCTCTCTTTTTTTCTTTTTTCTTTTTTTTTTTTTTTGTACTGGGAATCAAACTCAGGACCTTGTGCTTAGCAGGCAGGGGTTTGTCCTGCTGACCTATATGCCTGGCCCCTACCTACTGATTCTAAGTCAGACTAATATAGTAAACCTTCTAGGGATCTCAGACCAGCTCTCTTTTCTGAATTATGGGCGCACAGAAGACTATATCTAGTGATTAGTGGCATGGCCAGTGGGTCAGACAGCTTGGGTTCGGATCTATCTTTGCTGTTCCAGCTGTGTGACTATGAACAGATTGCTTAATCACTTTATTTCTCATGTCTTCATCTTTAAAGTAGGGATAATAAGTTTTAAAAATTTTTCAGAATGGTTGCCAGACTTAGAAAATAAAAATATAAGATGCCCAAATATTGCATGGAACATACTTCTGCTAAAAATTATTCTCTTCTTAGCTGAAATTTAAATTCAACTGGTTGTCCTATGTTTTTTCTAGCAACCCTCCTTTATAGGACCTTTGAGAGAATCATGTGACACAATCCATACTGAACCCTCAGAACACTGCTTGGTGTGGCGTAAGTACCTTGACTCCTTTCTTTTACTCTGGTTCTCCCAAAACTTTTCCAAGTATTTTCCTGCATATATGATGTAATCATTGAAAGTAAAATATTCTCTACAATCAATAGGAGAAGAAAGTATTATCTTCTGGCTTAAGTCATGAAAGTTGGTTTGGTTAAGGGTCAGGAAGCTGCAGTACATTGTCCTTCATTTATCATTAATGGAAGGACGCCTGGAAAGAAAGATAATGAATATTAGTTTCAGGCAATACTTGTTGATGTTTTAATTCCAAGGTAACTACCTTTGCATTTTGGTGTTCCTCAGGGAAGAATTAACTTGTAGTCCCTGCATACACTTTAACCAAAATGGAAAGGGGGAAGGAAATGCACAGTGTGATAGTTAAGGGAGGTTAGCTGAAGTTGAGAGCAAAGCAGAGAGGGCAGAATCTACCGTATGTGGTAGCCGGTGTTCCTGTAAAATTGCGACGCATGCCCCAGTTTACAGGATGACAAAGATGGCAAACAGCAAGGTTTCCATGGCCCCATGCTTTGTTTCTACTGAACATGTTCACAAGGAAACCGTGAGTCAAAGTCACCTATGGAAGGCATGCGATATGAGGCTGTGTCCACAGCACAGAAATCCCGCAGGTGCCAGATCTTTGGCTTATAAACTAATATGTTTCTCTGGTTCTTTTCATTCTGTTGTTGACTCATGACCTATTAAAGATTAACTGTACTAAGAATCATGACTTATATAAACATGGTTATCAGGTTATCTGTAGAAAGTAAAGAAGAAAGTTCTGAATGCACCAAGTTGAGAAGACAGGAACTTCATGTTTAAGTTTTAAGTGAAAGGTAGTATTCGTCCAAATAACAAAAATAAACATTGTGTATTCTTACAGAAAGAAAAGTTACTTGTTAATCAGTCCACTTTCATTGTATCAGATAAAAAATTTAGAGACCAGAAAGAACAAGAGAGCCTGTGAAAGATAAGGAGGGTTTTAAACACAAAGACACATGCAGACACACACACACACACACACACACACACACACACACACACACTCACACAAAAACACACAGAGAGAAAAGGTGCCACACATAGAAAATGAAAGAGTCCATGTAACACTGTAAGCTCCCTTTGCTTTGCTAACAGTTTCCATACATTTCTAAGCAGTGCCAATGGTGTAGTTATTTTCCTAACATGATCCATGCATTAACACCTCTCTGTGCTTTCCCTGCACTTGTCCCACATACTTGGGCCAGCACAACCATGACTTCAGTGATCAACTAAATCTATACGTCAGTGCATTCTCAAAAATTCAGAGTTTAATTTCTCTTTCATGCTACAGAGGCTGTTTACCAATATATGCTCTGATTTTTTGATAACCATAAAGGGAAGGGGATGCTTAATGTGTGGGAGGAAAACTTTGCTTTTGGCTTACAAGCAAATAATCATTAAATCAGAGGAAGCCAGGTTAGCTCCCACGACATAAAGAGCACCAGCAACTGCTTCTGTAGTTCCAGTGCGGTTGTCAAAAAGGAACCTGAATTGAAGGCAGTTGTAAAGTAAGCAAATAACATCATTGAAGGAAAAAGAAGAAAGAGAAAAAGAAAAAAATCAGCACAACTTTTTTGTTAGGATATGCATGTTATGTCCTGAGAGGAACTTGCCAAACTTGATTATTTGCTTTCTGAGTCTTAACAGATCCCAGATCTGGGAGACAACAGAAGAGTGAAATGAAACCCAGTGCTTGATTTTCAGCCCCTGCTGGTATGATCTCCCAGGAAAAGCGAGGAGAGAGCGCACTTACCACTGTCACAAACTTCAGCTCCTTGGCTCGCACACCTCTGTCCAGCCAGAGCCCGAGCAGAAGCAGGAGGCCGAGGCTGAGGCTGGCCCGGGTGCCGCCGAGCGAGGCAGCTCGCATGCTGGGCAGAGCTGATTCTGGCAGGAGTCAGGAGGTGTTGCTCACACTTCAGAAGCCTTCAGACAGGGAAGCAAGCTCTTTAATCAAGGGACTGACGGGGAAGGAGGAGCCACACATAAATAATAAAAATTCCAGGAAGCTAAGGGCAGAGCTTGGCATATAAATAATGTCATGTAATTCTCGAGTTCCAGGTCGCAATCTCCTCTATTTCAGTAAGAACTCAGAGGCTCAGAGAATGGAAGCTGTTGCTCAGGGTCACAGAGCATGGGAGCAGATGTTTATTTTCCTGTTTTTAGTTTACCTTTATCTTTTTTTCCCCAGTCCTGAGCATTGAACCCAGGGGCTTGTGCTGCATCACACACCCAGTCCTTTATATTTCTTTTCAATTTTGGAATGAGGTCTTATTAATTTCCCTGGTGGGACTCAAGCTTGCTTCAGTTTCCCAGGGGCTGGGATTCTAGGTGCATGCCCCATGCCCGGTTTACCTTTATCTCTTCTTGAGATGAGCGTGATAAAGCACTGGCTCTGTGTCTGGCACTTGGAAGTGGATTCAACCCTGACTTTAGAAGTTGTGGGCCAGCAACTCTTATACTTTGGAAATCCGAAATTCTTAGAAGAGGTTGGGCATGATGGTGCATACCTGTAATCTCGGCACTTGGGAGGCTGAGGCAGGAGGATTACCATGAGCTCGAGGCCAGCCTAAGCAACATAGTTAGTTCAAGTGCAGTCTGAACTACACAGCAAGACCCTGTCTCAACAAACAAACAAGCAAACAAAGCAAAACAGGACCATCCCTCCCCCCTAATTCTAAGAGAAATCTGGAAGACATTGCCATGTACTGGCATGTTTGGGGCTTCTTCCCTTCGCCAAACATGGTATCCAGTTTCTTTTTTTAAACTCTTATGTACCCGACAAAGATGTTTAAAAACTGAAGTGAAAAAAAATAAGATCAAGTTTATGTTGCAAATTTTAGTCACGTCTTAAGGTATTTATGAATCACTTGTGGTGTCTCAAAATTAGGCTTAGAAGTCCCTCTCCAAATCTGACACAGTTTGAAACACCAAGAAAACAGACAAGCCCACAACCCTCTTATCAGTCATCACCCTTGGCGTCAGCCTTTCATTCCGGTGAGGCACACACTGGCCTCTCCAGCCGTGATCTCACTGGGGACGCTACAAAAGATGAGCTGGACTGAATGAATTTTGCTTTCCATTTCTCTAGTCTATGAGTCCCATCATAGGTTAAAATAATACAGACTTAAGGTGCACGCTGAGGGTTTTCAGGAGTTTTGGGTAGCGCTTCTGCCTCAAGGGCAGGGAGAGAACATAAGTTTTCCCACAGTCTATGTCCAGGTACCTTACCCTTACCTGGGTCAGGTGATGTCTGTTGTGATTGTGGTGCGCCGTGTGTGGGAGAGCCGTGGTTCTTCCAGTATTGGGAAATCAGAGAGAAAAATTAGTGTGTATGTGGTAGGTCGGGCTTGCAGAGGACTTGTGAGCTTCTCTTTGCTGTCACATCTTCCACTTGCTGGTCCCTCCTGTCATTTTCAGTGAGTGAGATTTTTTGAGGAGAGGGTTACAAGGAAAGGAAATGAAGATTGGAAGGTTGTCCAGTCCAGATAGACACAAAGTGGCCACACTAATGCCTGTTGTGCGCACCAGGAGACCTGAGGAAGGAAGCTGCCCCAGCTGGGTGCTCTTCCCAGCTTCTTTCCGATGAATGCCTGATTCTGTAGCGTGTCTTACTTTCTTCCTTTTCAGCCTCACTCCCTGTTTGCCTCCTTCCTTGTTTCACCTTTGGGTTGATGCCTGAAACTATTGTAGCTCCAGCCTTGGCAATAATGACCTGAGTCTCTAATCTGCCTGTGCTACACTGTGAGGTTGGATCAACCTTTCTGAGCCGGACCCTGCTTTCTCTGGGCTCTTCCTGCCCTTCAGCGGAGATCAGTAATCATGAAAGTTTTCTGAGAAGCCAGAGGGGCTGCTTGAACTGAACACATCTCCACTCACATTCCCTTTCAGCTGCACAAGTGGAGGGTTTGTTTTTCTCTGGGATCAGCCAGCTTCTACTATGATTATTGAGTTGTAAGGGAGGGAGTAGAACCAAGACGCACATGTAGAGTCTTGAGAAGCCTGACTGCCACAAGATTGAATGTGACAGATCCCCAACCCAGACAAAACTCAGTTCAGAATCCTCTTCGGTGTCTTGAGCCTTGAACTCATAAGGTCTGGGGGAAGAATTAAGGGTCTTCTGGGACGAACACATGGTACATAGGCTATGGTAACACATAGATGTGGCCTGGTGCAAGGCTGCAATGTCATCATCGGAGAGTGAAGGGTGTCCACGGTTTCCCATGACTAGTAGATCGCACCAGCTGAATCACCTGCTTCCCCTCCTACTGCTCTTTTTTCCACACATCAAGTGTTCAGCCTCTAATTACCACAGCATAAAAATGCTCCATAATTGGAGGAGGTTGGGCTTTTTGGGAAGCAGACTCCCAGGCAGAGACTGACTTGTAGGAGGTTTATTAGCGAGTACTTTTGGATCAATACCAGTAGGAGGAAGAAAAATAAGCAGGGCTGGGTGGAGAGGTAAGTCAGACAGCGAGGCAGTGGTAACTGAGGCCTCAGCTGACCCTCCTCAATGCTTTGAAGATGGAAGGACTTCAGCATTGTGTGAACTGGTGCAGGGAGCCAGGCCTTCTTACCCGGAGTTGGCCGGCCGGGCGCAGTGTGCAGCCTGCCTCTGACTGGGCATGTGACCAGGGTAAAGTGACAGTGGCCGTCTTCCAACATGGCAGTTCTCAAGTGAGTTGCCAGTAAGTGATGTCCAGCACCTTTCTAAGAACGGGGAGGGGGTTAATCCTCTAGTTCCTGGGGTACCTTTGCATGATGTGATGAAGAATCCATGACAATGAGCAAATATCTCCAGGGAAAGAGCAAAAAGCAATGATTCTTGGTAGATCAAGGGCTATAAAAGCGCTATATGTGCCTCTGAAATGGAGGGTCTGGATTGCAGCTGAGACCCAAAGATAGGTACCTGGCTGCTCACTAGTCAGAAAGCCTGTGTTTTTCTTGTCTGGATCCCTGTGCTCTTTACAAGTATATCATTTCCCTGTCATGCTTGTGGACTATGGGGCATGTTACAGTACTGACTGACCAGCTGTGGAAACAAAGGCCAAGCATTACATCAGAGGCCTGGTGTCACACGAGCTGCTCTGAAGTAAAATTTGATAGAAGAGAGGTTTGAAAGAAAAGTTCTCTTTCTACCATTAAGAGGCGATATGTATGTGTATGTACCAGTTCCCCAAAGTGAATATAATTATAGTACATCAGAGACATATACTAATAAAGTTCTTCCCTCAGTCCACTGGTATGTACATATGGGGGAGTTGCCTATGGTATAAAATAGGTATTTTATTGTTTAATATTAAGACATATAGTTGGGCATTGTGGCATATGCCTGTAATCCCAGCACTTAGGAGGCTAAGGCAGGAGGATTGCTGTGAGTTTGAAGCCAGCCTGGGCTACAAAGAGAGTTAAAAGCCAGCCTAAACTGCAGAGTGTCTAACCTTAAGAGAGTTAAAAACCAGCCTAAACTGTCTCAAAAGGACCAAAAGTAAAATTTAGACAAATATCTCTCAATATAACCAATGACTATGTTGCTATGTTGTTTGGATATCATTAGGGTCAGATGTATACACCTAGAGAATTCATGAAACGCACTAATACTTTCAAAGGTAAAAAAGTGTTACAGTATTATTCCTATTTTTTTAAACATAAAATGGAAAAAAAGCTTTACATGGAATTTTACTTTACAAGAGACTATTTTTAAGTGAAATATTGTTTGGCTGTAAAAAGAGCAAAATAGCCAGGCATGGTGGCACGTAACTGCAATCTCAGCACTCAGGAGGCTGAGGCAGAGAGAATGATGCAAGTTCGAGGCCAACTTGGGCTACATAATGAGTTCAATTCCAGGCTGAACTACAGAGTGAGGCACTGTTTCAAAACAGAACAAAAACAAACAAACAAACAGAGAAGCAGAATAACTGAAACATGCTACAACCTGGGTGAGCTTCCAAAATACTATGTTAAGTGAAGGAAGCCAGCAATTCAAGACCACATGTGTTATTATTCCATTTATATTAAATATTTAAAATAGGGAAATCTTAGGAGCTAACACATAGTTTACTGAAGGGGATTGGGGTACTATGATAGGTAAACTATGGTGTCTTTTTGATCTGCTAAAAATACTCTAAGATTAATTGTGGTGATACTTGCACAACTCTGAATATATTAAAAACCATGAACTGCACACTTTATTTTTTTTGAATTGTACACTTTACATGGAGGAATGGTATGACATGAATTATATCTCAAGGATGTTACAAAAATAACAATACACAATCAACATGACAATATATAATATAAAGATGATAGATATAGATCCTTAATAAATAAGTGCATCCATTATATGCTTCATTATATCTATGTCAGCACTGTTGGATTTTATGCCTGGATGAGCTTGGAAACCACTAATCCATATTAATGTATAAAAACCTAGAATATAAAAGTTATTTCTATGACACAGATGAACACAAACCTAGTGGTTTGAAAGAACACACAGTTGTCACCTCACATTTTCCCTGCTTTGGAAGCCAGGCAGCTTCCAGGGACCTCGGCTTAGTCTCTCCCAGGGCTGCAGCTCAGTGCCCGCTGGGCCTGGGCTGTTTCCTAGCTTGCCTGGTGGCTGCTGCCTGCAGGGATCCTCAGGCCCTTCCTATCTGGGTTCCTACAATATGTGGCTTCGTTCATCAGAGTAAACAAACAGAGAGGGCGGGAGAGAAACACCAGTGACCATCCTTCCAGTACTTCCTAAACTTTATCATGTGCAAAAATCACCGGTAAATCTTAATAAAACAGATTCCTGGACTTTCCTCCCACAAATTCTGACTCAGTAGCTTCAGATAAGAACCAGCGTCCTTGCCAAGACTTAGTGATGCCAGAAGCATGAGGGGAAAACTCAGTCTCAATCTTACCTTTATTTAAAACACTGATCATTTGTTAATCATGGATTTCTTAACATGAATTTTTATTCTTTAAAATATTGCATTTAGGGGCTGGGGATTTACCTTAGTGGCACATCGCCTGCCTGGCAAGTGCTAGGTCATGAGTTCAATTTCTGTTACTAACAATCCCCCCCCAATAAAATATTGCATTTAAAATATTATTTATTTTAGTGGTGAGATTTTTGGCATTCCCGGAACTTTGTGCCCAGAATGAATATCTCTCTCACTCACTTCACTCTGATACCTAGCTGTCCCTCTATGTATTGGGACTACTCCTTTTTCTTTTTGAGGAGAAATGACCCAGTTTTCTCTACAAGGAAATGGGGCTTGGGTGAGATAGGACGGGCTTCTAATGATTGTATTGAGGCTCCAGGACAGAAAGGAACCAGTACTTTGATCTATTTGTTTTTAGACTGAACGGAGTTGACTTCCAGCTATTCTTTGGACTCTCATAACTTGCCTAGGGCCTCCCCCCTCATAAACCTTGCTGTTTGTAATAAACGACTTCTTCCCAGGCAGGACTAACTAACCTGAGAGAACGGAGCTAATGAGGAAATTACCAAGGAGTTGAGGGGAGCACGGATAGGGCCCCGTGTTTCTGAAATCGTCAGAGAGAAATAAGTCTCAGTTGTCAAGGATGAGCAGGAAATAGTTGTGCTCATTTTGCCACAGTCCCTCTGATACTTCATTCCAAGGACTTGATTTCTGGTACAATCAGGCAAGTATTGTCCTATGGCTGTTTCATCTTTAATACAACCTTAAATTATTTTTTAAAAGTTTTATTTTTATTAGTACACAGTAGTGGGTTAACTACTGGTCAGCTTGTAACACCCAGATGAACTGAATCAGTGTGGTGCTGGGTGTGGAAGGCCCACCTGAGGACTGTTGCTAACAGCATAAAAGGCGAAGTGGAGGGGCCGATAGCATGCTGTTGCTGGAGGAGCTTGTCACACTGGTTTTTCTGATATGAACTCAGCTGTTCTCACCATCGGAGGAGCTCGGGTCCTCACTGTCGCAGAGGATGGCTGCGGTTCTCTGCAGGGGAGCTCTCGTCCTTACCTTGAGCGTTGCTTCCTGGCTCCAGTGCAGATCCCTCAGCCTGCTGACAAGATCCTTCATCCCACCGGCACAGACTTTCTAGCTTCCACCTCTGACCTTTGGGCCTTCCGAGCACAGATCCTTCATACAGACTTGCATGAGACATTATCATGGGCACTAGGCCTCTAGCTGGACTTGTGGAGGACATTGCCATGGGATCCAGGCCCTCAGCTGAATTCTTTGGGTCTGTAGTGTGTGGACAGATTTCTTGTGCTCCTCTGCATTGACTCTTTGGGTGAATATTATAAATCAATCCTATAAATCGTGTGTCCACTATTAAATCTATTTCCTTGCAGATCCTGACTACAACACACATGTGTGCAGTACATAGTGACGACACTCACTGTAGGGACCTGGTACAGGTGCATCACACATCGCAGCTCTTTCTTCCCCTTCTCCTTTAACCCCTTTGAAAACATTTTTTATCAGCATCAAATTCATTTATAAGTCCCTATAAAATTAATTATCATACATTTAGATTAACAGCCAGACTAACAGGCCAAAAAGCATAAGAAACATAAGACAATTACACTAAATCAAGGTACACTTTTACATACATTCCCCATGCTGAATTACAATAACTTTTCTCTCTTTTTTTCCTATGGTCTGTCTTTTATTTTGTTATTTTATTTACCCTTGAACTCACTATGTAGCCCAAACTGGCCTCAAACTCATGGCAGTCTTCCTGCCTGACCCTCCTGAGTGCTGGGATTACAGGCATGTGCCATCACATCTGGCTGCACTTTATTTATATATTGGGTTTCTTGCGTAAGAGAAACCATGCAATATTTAAACTTATGAGTCTGATTTCCTTCATTTTAACATTATGGTCTCAAGGTATATCCATTTTCCTAGGATGACTCCAGTTTGTCCTTTATGGCAGAGTAATACTCCATCGTGTATAAGTATCACATTTTCTTTATTCATCAGTTGATGGACACATAGGCTGCTTCCAAGTTTTAGCTGTTATGAATTATGTGACTAAAAACATGGGTATGCATACAACTATGTGATATGATGTCTTTAACCCTTTTGGGAAGATACTTAGAAGGGGAATAGCTGGGTCAAATGGAACCTGTAGTTTTAGTTTTTAGAGGAATCTCCATACTGATTTCCATAGTGGTTGCACCAGTTTACACTCCCACCAACAATGAAGAAACCCCCTGCCCTGCCACAACCTCTCCAGCACTAGTTATTGGTTGATTTCTTGATGATGTTAGCTATTATTTCTGGAGTGAGATGGAGTCTTAGTGTTGTTTTGATTTGCATTTCTTGAATGTCCAGTGATGCTGAACATTGGTTCATGTACTTATATATATCCTTTCTGTCTATCTGCCTACCTATCTGTCTATTCTATGTTTTCCTATACTTAATTGCTACCTTCACCTTATATGTAAAGTCCCTTAAAAACTCATAAATTCTTCTGACAGGACAAAGGAAACCAAATGAAGCTTATATAGGAATTTGCACATAGATGATGGTACTTGAGGTGGAACCCTAGGGCCTAAAATAGCCAATCAAGTTGTAACACATTCCCAGGGGGAGAGTCTTTCTCTCACTCCAGGACAAAGGACCAAGTTCCTTGGCTCCTCCATCTTTCTGGAGCTCCTTACTCAGATTTATCGGGATAGTGTTCTCTCCTCCTTTTCAGCCTTTTCTAATAAAGTGTTCAATAAAATGTCTTCTTTCCTTAACCTTTATATTTTTAATGCTTTACTAATATTGAAGTTTAGGAATCCCAGAAAGCTGCCCACCCACAGTGGACATGGGCAGGAGTGCTTGTCTCCTCGATGTGATTATATGAGTCTTACTACCAGTGGAGTCCTCCCAGTGGAAACCTCTTCACCCAGATCTTTTCTGGCTGTATCGTGCTCGACATTCTGGTCTTTTGAGCTCTGGCCAGAATCTCAGGTGAAGCCCTACTCACAGAGTTCTAGGTCTGCTTCTACAGCCAGCATCTCCCAATCTCTTCAAAATCCTGCAACAGCCCATTCAAAAGGCCTTTGAACCACACGATCTGGTAACATCACGGCCCCACTCTTAGCATCAAAATCTGTCTTAGTTACTTCCTTATTGTTGGGACAAAATACCTTCTTTAACCCCACTAAGCACTTTATTGTTTTTTGATCTTCTCTGTTATCCCTTTGAATTAGTTCAACTGGGCGGCTTTTGCTGTTCTCCAACTCCATGCCCAATGCATTAGCTTTGGGGAGTTGGGGTTTTGGGAGGAATCTTGTTGCCCTGTCTTCTCATGTTTCCACTGTTTTCTGTTTGTTTTGCTTTGTGCTAAGGTACAGTGGAAAAACTTTGTTGCTAGTACAGCAGTCTCTTTGGTTAGTCTGCTTTTTAGCGATGTACTCAGGGCATGGTTAACTGTAGTCCTTTGCCTCTGTCCTAAGATCCAACACTTCTGTTAATTTGGGAGGGGAAGATGCCGTGTAATTGGCCCAGCACCCAGTTCTCTTACCCCAGTATTGTCGATGTCACAAAGCGAATCTGTACATTGACATATGGAGAAAACCTATTAATTGCAATAACTGTGTAACCCTGGCAATAATCAAGTAAATCAGCAACAGTAATATCATTCAAATTGGATACTGACATACTGTAAGAACCAATAATTAACACCCATGGCCTCAGAAAACAAATCTATAATTATAGTATAAACACTAAAACAAACCAAATATTGACATATACCAAATATCTACTAAATGCAATAACTACACCTCCACTAATAATTGAAAAGAATACAATTCTAATGATGTGGAGTTAACTATCTACAGATTAATAAAGCTTAACTGTTATATTATTAAAGGTATAGGGGCTTGGGAATGGGAGAATACAATAGGAAACATTTGAAAAATTAAACAGTGGGAGGTGAGAAGGAGGAGAGAAAAGGAGACGAGGATCCTATGAAGGAGTGTAAGGATATTTCTACAATTAGACAAAAGTAACAGGAAGAAACCACTGAAAAATAGAAGGTAAAAGAAAAACATGAGAAAAAATAATATTGAGAATAAAATAGAAAAAATTAAAGGGGGAAAAAAAAAACAAAGGAAAAAAGAAAAAAGTAGTAACAAAAGGAAGAAAGAGCCAGCCGGGGTAGGGCATGCTTGTAATCCCTGCACTTGGGAGACTGTATAACCATAAAGATTAATAGTGTACCCATTAATCTTTATTAATCTTCAGATAGTTAATGCCATGTCACTAGTATTGAATTCCTTTCAGTTATTAGTGGAGGTATAGTTATTGCATTTAGTAGATATTTGTGATATATCAACACTTGGTTTGTTTTAGCATTTACACTATAATTATAGATTTCTTTTCGGAGGCTACTGGTGTTAATTATTGGTTCTTACAGTATGTCAATATCCAGTTTGCCTTGAATGATATTACTGTTGCTGGTTTACTCAATTATTGCCAGGGTTACATAGGAGGGAGAAGGATTGCTGTGTTTGAAGCCAGCCTGAGTTACATAGTGAGCTTAAGGCCAGGCTGAACTACATACTGAGACCCTGTCTCAAACAAATAACAAAACAAAACAAAAAGAAAAGGAAGAGGAAAAGAGAAAGTAAAAGTCTCCAAACCCCAATAAGCCAGTGAAAAAGAACATAGAAAGAAACATAGAAAAGGAAAATGAGTCCAGAAAGAAAAAAAATTCTCTGTATGTTTGAATGAGTGGTTTCATTCAAGAACCTGCAGTTTTGGAGTCAGCAAGACATGGTTTTATCCAGCTCGGCTTATGGCCTGTGGGTTTGTGAGGGGCCTCCAGCCTAGAGGCCCCTCTGTTCACCCTTGGCCATGGGAATGTCCCTGTGAAGATGTGTCCCTGCTCGTGTTGGTAGATATGAAAGGTAATCAGGCTTCAGCTTTGTGCTGAATGTAGGCAGTAGGAAGGGGCTCCAGTACTTAATGCATCAGCCACGGTGGGGGGATTTTCACTATGGAAATTGATAAATGCTGAAAGTCAGAATTTCAAAGCTGACCCTGGCTTCTGGCTGCAGGAGGCTGGCCTGTGTCCTCCCTGGCCAAAGCTAAACTTCTCAGAGGGTCTCTTTGTAGCCTCTCTCCACCTGCAGCTGTCTCCCGTGAATGGCTCTCTCCTGGCATTGAGGTAGGGCAACTTTGGAAGCCTTTGCTTCTGGGGAGTCAAGTTCCCTTCCCATGAGCTATGAGCTGGGGAGACAATCCAGATTGTTTGAGGTGTTTTTCCCTGTGGCTGAAGGTTTTTAAAGTTAATGTTGCTACTAACATTATGGAAAAGTGAAGTAAAGGCTCATAAAATACATTCTAAGGTATTTATTGCTGAAAATGCAAATTGTTTGTCTAAAAAAAAAACTTAGCCTAGAGAAGTCATATCAAAAACACATATTTGATTAATATCCTAGTACTATGCTTTCACTTTACAAAAATCACATTTTTAAACCCAAAAGCCATGACTCATCAAATGGCTGTACTTTCACCTTTCTGAAAGATCCCGTGGGGACATACTTGGTATGATCAACACTAAATTGTCATTGCCTTCTGTCAAGTCTACTGCACCTAAAACCGAGCATTTCTTCTACTGATTCAACCCATTCCAATGAAGAATCACAGTAGGGCACGATGTACAGTTAGGAGGCCCTGTGAACCTTCCCAGTGTCACTGAGACTCTTCAGTGAATTTCTGAGATCTTTTCAAAGGCCTTGAAGTCAAAACTGTTTTGATAGCAGTACGAAGATTTATTTTTTCCATTTTCATTTTCTCATTCACTGGGTTTTTCCAGGGGCTGCACGATGTGGTGATATCATCGCACTGGTGGCAAACTGAAGTGTGCTTGTGACTATGATGATTGCTCAGAAAAGGACGATTCACTTAATCACTTGTTAACCTAATATTTAGACCCATGGGAAATCTGTGAAGCAATGAGAGAGCATAACATATTCTATGGAGCTGCAAGTAGCTGGATTCACATGTCTTGAGTGTGAAGAATTTCTTTAAAAATATCTTCTTTCTCTACCTACTGGACCATACTCGAAAGACCCACTGAGTGCTATCTTGTAAATGTTTTACAATTGGCTCTAAAAAAGAAAAAGAAATTCTGACTTTCAGCATTTATCAATTTCCATAGTGAAAATCTTCCCACCGTGGCTGATGTCAAAGTATGAACATGATGCTACTTTATAAGGAGCTGGAAAGAGATGAGCACGTTCTCTCACTCAGACCATTATATAGTATTTGTGCCATCAGATATAAAAGTAAATACCCCAAAGAACATAGATAATAACCAAAAGCAATGAAATAATTTGCAGTGGTGAATTTTGATTGATTTCATCTTTGTTTTTAATATATCTTATTTAATTTTAAGATTTTATAATATAATTTAATAACTACATTTAACAACCAGTCAGAAAAGTTTCTCAAAATATAACAATTGTTTTTTTGCCTTTCACTTGAAATTTTTTTTAAACAATTGTTTCTTGCAAGCCAGTATCAGCAGGATGCAGTGTGCTACCGGATCCACTATATCATTAGTGCCACATTGTCATTATGGTGTCACTCCAGTTTCTTTGTTTTTGAAGGGGAGGAATATGGGACAACCTGGCTGAGAGACAGGTGGGAGAATTGTAAAACAGTTATGTGGTTATAGATGTGTGTGGAGTGTGGGGCCTGGGTTGGGGTGGGGGTGAGTACATTTCACCTGAATGTATCCTGCAGGCCAAAAGCTCTCCAAACTTGGTCCTTTGAATTTTGGGGGGAGGCTTCACTACACAGGCATAACTACACAGGTATACATTGGCCATTGGTGATTAACTCAATCTTCAGACCCGCTCCCCTCCTCAAAACTTCAGGAGTACTGAGATCTGAAGCTTCCAACCATTTAATCACACTAGTTTCTCTGGTAACCAGATCCCATCCTGAAGCTACCTAGCTTCCTGCCAAGAGTTTCTTTTTTAGAACAAAAGATAGCTCCTATCACCCAGGAAATCCCCAGGGATTTAGGAGCTCTGTGTCAGACATGCCTATCATTCAGGAAATGGAAAGGTTTTAGGAGTTCTATATTAGAAACCACAGTCAAAGACAAAATATTAAAACAAAAAGTTCTTCAAGTACACTTACCTACAAGGATTTTAGAAATGCTTCCTCAGGAGCTGGGGACAGAGATCAAAAATATATTTCTTATATCACAGTATCACAGCTGCTATGTCTATGTAGCATGCAGATGGCAACAACCAGATACAGAAAAAGTAGTGTCTCTTTCTGTCTGGCTCCTTTAGTCTGTGAAGGAAACCTCTCACAGAACCTTTAACCCCTTCCCTTATATTTTATTGCCCCAAATCACATTGCAACACTACACCTAAACCAGTCACTTACATAGACCTGCTGTCATTCATCCTCAGGATCAAGGAGGGGCCTCATCCATAAAGTACATGATTGTCTGCTACATCATAAACATTAGGTTCTCGGTAAGCAAAAATGTGCAACGACTCAATGAGTAAGCAACAACATTTTGAGTACAGATTGTGAAGCTTCATGGAGACACAGGCTAATTGTGCTGGTTTAATATACACTGATACAGTTACAACCCCACTTCCCAATCAGCCCCACGGTGAAACTATTTGAGAATTAGAAAATATACATGTATGTATAATTACGTTACCGTGTGGTGGATTCAGCAGATGATTTCAGGTTCTTGTGTGTGTGGCGAAAGAAGTGTGAAGTGTACGAGGGAGGGTGGGGGAAAGCAGCCACGTTTACAGCAGTTCACACACAGAGAAAGGATGATAGAATAGGAGCCCTGTGCGCCCTGTGGATAAGTCAGGCTCTTGGACTCAAGAGTGAGAGTGGAAAAAAAAAGATTGCTTTGATCGGGGGTTATATAAAATGCTTCTAAGGTGGCATCTGAGCTCAAAATGAGTGGAAGGGAGTGAATTCCTCAGGCCCTAATATCCTATCAGCTATACTAATTAGATACTAAGTAATTTTTAAAGTTATTCTAAATTAATTGCTACAGGTATAGACTAAGCATCTGATTTTAAAATGTTGTCCCAAGTGATTCTACTGTGCCCCCAAAGTTTAAGAACCATGGACTTACTATGTAACTAGTTCTGTTTTAAATGGTTGGCAGATGTTAATTTGTTTAATTCTCATAACAGTCTTATGAACAGGTCTTGCAGCTGTCTCAGCTGATAATATGTCCATGTAGGATCTGTTGACTTTGTGATGGTTTTTGTAAAAGCAGCATACATTTGATGGAACTGCATTACAAGTTTTGAATTATAATCTTTCCTAGACTTGTGACCCTTGGTATCAGCTATCTTCTTGCTGAGACAAAATTCCCAATGCCCAAAATTAAGGAAGGAAAGGTTTATTTAGCTTGCAGTTTGTGGAGGTTTCAGTCTATAATCAGCTGACTCTAAGGCAGGGTGGCAGGGTACAGGGCAACACTTCAAGGCAGCACAAGACAGCAAAAGCAACAAGAGCAAAAAAGGAGGAGTGGCAGAGAACAAACTTCTTTCCCTCCCTATATTGTATGCAAACTACCTGTGGAGGGTGTAGCACTCACACCCATAATCTTAACACTGGACCATGAATCAATCATAAACTCTAGAAGCCTGCCCCATGACTGCATGAGGCTTTGGTGGGGGACATCCAGACAAAACCATAACATTCTGCCCCTGGCCCACCCAAGACTCATTCACAGCACTTTATGCAAAAGATATTTTAGTCCATCTCTAAGAGTTGCCAAAGTCCTAGCAGTTTCAGCATTGCTGAGAAGTCCAAGTCCCAAGTCTCCTCAGAGATGTAAGACAAAATCTTAGCTGTGAATCCCTGTACAAATGAAAAGTTAAACACTTCCAATGTTCAGTGGCACATGATAAACATTATTATTCTAAAAGGTACAAACAGGGATGCAGAGCATTGGGACCAAAGCAAGTCCAAAATCCAGCAGGGCTAGCATTAAGTCCTGTAGTTCCATGTGGAACATCTGAAGCAATCTGTGGCACATTGTGAGCTCCAAAGGCCTTATGTGGCTCCACCCCTATGGCACTTCTGGTGGCTGTAGTTCCCATGGCTTCTCTCTTGGGCCTGCTTTGCCCCTTCCTTGCAGCTTTCCTTAGACAATCCACATTCCTGGCTTTTCCAAATTTCTGGGGTCTCCACTGCACCTTTCACTTCACACTCACAGCTTCACACACTGCCCTCTCAAGAGCACACTGTCTGCCCTCCCAGGCCTTCTGAAATCTAGGTGGAAGCCTTCTTAACCTCAGAACTCTTGCATTCTGTATGTGCCTAAAACCAGTGCCATGTGAATGATGCCCAGGTCTGCTGCCAGCTGGAGCAGTAGCCAGGCTTTCTTCTCTGTTGGCTGTAGGGGTTGAGTGCTTGGGTCACTGAATACTCTGAACCTGATTCTGAGGAATAAATTCTCAGTGCCATCACCATTCAGGAATATGGTGCTCTGTGACTTTCTCCTCAAAGTGAAATCTTTCATCTTTGCAGGTTTGAGGCTGCAAAGGGTGAAGACTTGCTGCTTCTTGTGATGCCCTCAGGCCAGCTTTTCTAGTTTCCTGTCCCTTCTCAGCAATCAAGATCTCTTTAGCTCAATCTTTGCAATCCATAGCTTTACTGGAGCTTTCTTTCTGGCCAGAACTCATATATTTTAAATCATCCTGCTGGGATCTTTGCTCTTGATTCTCAACATAAATCTGGCTAAAAGCCCCCAACAAGAACCATGCCACAGCTTCAACATTCAACTGCCTTGAAATTTCTTCTGCCAGATTAATTAGTACACTGCCCTTAATTTCAGTCTCAGGCAAAGTCTCTGGACATGAGCAAAATGCAGACAAATTTTCTGCCAAGCCATAGCATACATAGTCTGGATGCCAACAACCAATGCAGTCCTTCTTTCCAGCAGAAACCTCCCAAACTTGGTCTTTACTAGCAGGATTTCTATCAGCCTTCTGGTCTTTTGAACTCTGACCAGAATCTCCCATACAGAATGACCAAAGACATTCTAGCACTTCCCTTTCCAGTGAAATCTCTGAACCTTTCCAAACACTTCCCACAAGCCTTTTCCAAAGGCTTTTGAATCACATAGTCAGGTATAGTCACAGCAATGATCCCACTCCTGGTACCAAATTCTGTCTTAGTTACTTTTCTCTTATTGCTGAGACAAAATACCCACTGTCCAAAATTAAGGAAGGAAATGTTTATTTAGCTTACAATTTGTGGATGTTTCAGTCTATAATCAGCTGACACCAAGGCAGGGTGGCAGGGCACATGGGCAACACTTCAAGGTGGCACAAGACAGCAAAAGCAGCAAGAGCAAAAGGGGAAGAGTGGCAGAGAGCAAACCTCTTTCCCTCTCTTATACTGTATGCAAGCTACCTGCCCCAGAGCAGGTGTAGCATTCATATCTATAATCCCAACACTGGACCATGAATCAATCATAAACTCTAGAAGCCGCCCCATGGCTGCATGAGGCTTTGGGGGGACATCCAGCCACAAACCATAGCACCAGCATTCTTTATCCATCTGGGCAGTGGCTCTGAGGGAGCCACAAGGTCATGAGGTAAAACAAACAATGTTCTACAGCATGTTGTGTGGTCAGCATTTTTTGAACAGAGATATTCAATAAATTACAGGAGATACTCAACAATTTCTTTTAAAATTGCCTTGCATGAAATTGTTTTTACCAACCATAGGCTAGTATATGTTCTGTGCAATTTTACATAGGCTGGACTAAGCTATGGCACTCTACAGGTTAGAGGTATTAGATTCATTTTTCCAACCTGATGTGGTAGTGCATAACCTGTATTCCAAGATTGGGAGGCTGAGGCAGAAAGATTGCTAGTTTAAGGGCAGCCTGGTGTTATATAGTAGCACTTTGT
>NW_004955501.1:6235514-6249741 GCF_000276665.1 Chinchilla lanigera
TGTTTAATCTTCCATTTTGGTAAGGACATAGTCATATTAGGTCAGAGCCCACCTCAATGATCTCGTATTTATTAGTTCATCTGCACAAACCCTACTTCCAAATAAGATCATATTCATAGCTACTGAGAGTTAGGATCTAAGTATCTTTGGGAGCATAATTTAACCCCTTCTCCAACTTCTGGCAAAACAACTAATGCTCCCAACTGCTCTGACTACTAATACCAGTTTAGATCTCTTTCCTCCTCTTTTTGACTCTTTTAATTCTTATACACTAGCACCTCTTTCATAGGGTGGTCAAGCAAGCAGTCAATTACTTATTTTTATTTATTTTCTAAATAGAACAATAAATTCACTGTGGATTTATGAAAACAATACATGATAAAGAAGATAAAAGCTACCCACAATATACCAAGTAGATAAAAGATAATAATACCACAATGAACAGTATTTCACTAAGTCTAAGAGGTTATTGATTTTAGAAAAAGCCTGATTTTGGAACAATCTTATTTTCAAAATGTAAACAAGTATATTTAGAATCAATGAAATGTTCTCCTTTTATTTACATGTGTGTAAATAAAACAAATTACATGAAAATGTCTCAAATTCTAAGTATTTATTGTATTCCCACTATTTTTCTAAGTGCTAGTTTAACTATTTCCTAGGATATTATATGTTTTTAAAAATATGCTTAGTGATGGCATTTCTTACAGTGTCACAATTTGACATTTACACAATTTCCATTTTTTTCTATTTTGAATCACAATGAAATGGACCCCGTTATCCATAAATCTTACATAGTCCGAGGTTGTCTCTTTAGGTTGGAGTGTGAAACTGAAGCTACTGAATCAAAGAACATAAATTTTAAAAGAATCCTCTCCATATATTGATAAATTGTTTTTAGGAAATTTATTTTAGTTTTTAAATTTAAATTTATTTATTTATTATTATTAGTGGTTTTTTTTTTGTTTTTTTTTTTTTAATGTATATGGTGCTGGGGATTGAACCCAGGGCCTTGTGCATGCAAGGCAAGAGTTCTCCCACTGAGCCACATTCCCAGGCCCTTATTTTAGTTTTTATGACCTTTGGCTACACTTTATGTAAAACTCCAGTTGAAGATGTGCAGTTTCCATGCCGTAATATTTTTATTTCTCTTCACCTTTCTTTTCACTTTTTCCCCTCTCTCATTAATTTGATACAGAAACAGTCTATTGTTTTATTGGACATTTCTTCAATTATTGATAAGTACCTAAGCTTTATTTTAAATTTCTGGTTTCTCAAGCATTTACATTTTCTTGGAATTGTCTGTTAATATTATTTACTTTTTTGCCAGGTGTGGTGGTGCACACTTGTAATTCTAGCACTTGGGAGGGTGAGGCAGGAGGATTGTCACGAGTTTGAGCCTAACCTTGGGTACATTATATATATATATTACTTTTTATATGGTTTAAACAATTTTCATATTGATTATGAAACTTCTATAAATATTAAATGTTTATTTATTGCAGATACCTTTTTGTAGCTTGTTTCAGTGTGTTGGTATTCTTTGTTAATGTGTTAAAGGATTAAATTCTTACCTAGTTATTTTTTCTCTCTCTCTCTCTTTGCAAATTGATTGAGCATCTGCTATGTGCCCAGACCAGTTTTAGCTGCTATGTACACAGCAGTGAATCATGTTGATCTGAGTATTGTCCTGTTTCTTCCATTCTGACATAAGCTCTAGGAAGATAAATTCTTTCTTTCTTTGTGATTGTTGTACTATAATGATATGGTTTCAGAGTAATAAGTTTTGTGAAGGCAAATTAATCAGGATTAAAAGGAAAGAAGAAGTGCTGTTGGATGATGATGTCACTGTGGCCTCTTAGAATGGGTGACACTTGAACAGAGACCTACATGGAGGGAGGGAGTAAACATGTAGCTTTCTGAGAGCAGAACATAGCTGGAAAGTAAATGGAAAGAGGTCGTGATCCAGAAAACAGCGGCAAAAACTTGATTTCTCATTGTATGTCTACTGCTGAACTTTACTTCCTCGAGTACAACTGTGGTACCAGGGGGACTCTTGGGGCTCTTCCTTCAAGTGGGTCACACTCCTTGATGAGCTGATTGGGTGGAGTGACCCTGAAAGGTAGTAGAAATTTGATCCTGGCTCTACTTGTGTAAGTGCAGCTGTCATTCAAACAGAGCTTGGATCTTAGACTTTTAACCTAGTAATAAATTACTGGGCTATGTGTTAGATGGCAAAGGCTTCCATTTATCAGTAAATAGCACGTGAGACTGAACCATATCTTACAGGTGATAAAAATATAGTATGTACAAGTGATTTCCACATTAGGTGATGATGTGTTATAGGCAGATTTTTCCTCTTTTCTTTTTTTATCATAGTTTTTTCTGATTTGAAAGCTAAAGGAAGTGCTTAGTGCCACCATGTACCAGGTAATTAATTATAATTACTGTTGGTGGTACTGGGGGTTGAACCTAGGGCCTTCCCACTGAACTACATTGCCAGCCTTTTTTTGTTTTTTGAGGCAGGATTTCACTAAATTGCTAAGTTGCCTAGTTTGGTCTCGAACATGTGATCCTCCTGCTTCAGTCTCCCTGACTGCTGGGAATGCAGTCATATACCATCATACCTGGCACCAGGAACTTTAGATATGGGTCTAATTTAATCTTCTTTTGATCACAAGAGACAAGAGTTACATCTTCATTCTACATATGAGGAAAAAAGCCTCGGAGAGTCAGTAATGTGTAATGTGTAAGTAATGTGCCTCAGACTGCACAGATAAGATCCAGCAGACTCAGCTCAGTGTCACTCCAAAGCCTGTGAGTTTCTGCTGATGACATTACTTCCCTCTGATAGGGATTTATAATCACATTTATCAGTGAGACGTTTTCTTTTGAAGCTGAGATTTTGAAAGTATTCACACTGTATGGGGTTGAGGCTTGGGGAAGAGGGAATTAGAAATGTTCGATAGGCAACTCTTTTATAAGCTGCCTCTGAGGGAAGTTCATGACACTGAAGAGAAATGCCAGTGCAATAATCATCCTCACATGATTGAGAAGTCCTCTTCTGACAGACAAAGGCTGACCCAGCATGGGTCATTTTTGCATCTCTCCAGCTCATCTCTGCATCCCTTGAACAGGGAGGAATCATACAGGAGGTCATATTGAGGATATAGTTTCTTTGGAGAAACTATCAAGGTTTGGCTTGACTATGGGCAGAATCTGGATTTGAAGATGCACGTTCAATCGGAATACTTCTTCAGTGTCTCCCACCATTGCTTTTTGCTCCTGACATCTTATATTTCTACCAATACATGGTGTTACTTTTCCAGCAGTGGCTTAAACTGGAAATCCTGATGTTATCTCAGATTTGTTTCCCAAACTCTTTCATACTAAGTAGTTGACACATCCTTATAGATCTATTCCTTAAATCCAGAATCTCATTATATATATAGTTAATTACATTGTTTATTAAAGTTAACTGTGTCTTAGTTACTTTTCTCATTGCTGAGACAAAATACCCAACACCCAAAGTTAAAGGGGGAAAGGTTTATTTAGCTCACAGTTTGTGGACATTTCAGTCCATATCAGCTGACTCCAAGGCAGGTGACATGGCACAGGGACAACAGTTCATGGCAGCAGAAGACAGCAAAAGCACCAAGAGCAAAAAGGAGGGAGCAAGCCTCTTTTCCTCTCTTATATTATATGCAGGTGACCCACCCTACAGAGGGTATAGCACTTGCGGCCCAAACCCCAGCACTGGACAATGAACCAATCACAAACTTTAGATTCAGCTGCCTCCAAAAAGCTCACCCCCCAGGGCCACATCCAGACACAAACCATAACAATCTGTGCATAGGAGAGATGGAGATACTTGCTGATAAATTAGCCACCTTCAGCCTGGGTATAGTGGTGCATACCTGTAATCCCAGCACTCAGAAGACTGAAGTAGCAGGACTGCTGCAAGTTCAAGGCCAGGTTGGGCTACATCATGAGTTCAAGGATAGCCTGGATGACAAGTGAGACAGTTTGGTTGCTCAAAAAACCAAAAAAAAAAAAAAAAAAAAAGTTAACAACTTTCTACCTAATGAAATTTTTGGACCTCCACTTCCCTATTGTTAAAGGATACCATTAAATTCCTATGGGTGCTGTACCACATTTTTACAAGCTGGGCAGCTTAAAGCAATTTCAATTTATTATCTTATGGTTTGAAAGGTCATAGGAGTGAGTTAGGTATCACTGGGCTAAACTCAGTCTGTTGGTAGGGCTGGTACTTTCCCCTATGCTGTAGGGGTCACTCTGTGTTTCTGGCTTTTCTGTCCTGGAGGCTCCCTGCAGGGGCCAATGATTGGAGCCTGCTTTTTGTGTGGTGCTTGTATTACTATTACTTTAGTATGTTTTTGGTTATACTGTACTTTTCTGCTGGGTGTTCAAGACCAAGTTAAAGTTAGACCTATGTTAATCAAAATTAACCTCTTGCTGTCTATGAAGGTTAGTCAAGGCTCCTTTGGCATTATTTTTGGGACCGTGTGCTGAGTTTTTCAGCTCCTCCATCAGTGTTAGCCACCAGGAGGGGTCATGACCTCGCTTGGCCACGTGGTTTCCCATGGAAGCACTTTTTTCTAATGACGTTCCTTTTTCATACACCATATATTGATTGACCCTTGTCCTCTGGGGTCCAACAATCTCCCCAGGTTGTAGGACTTACCAAAGTTGTAGGATCCTGTTAAGTAAGAAAGGTCCTCTCATGTCCTAGAGCCTTGTAGGCCTTGGAGGGCCAGGCCAAAATGTTGGCTATCTTCTTAAGCCAGTTATCTTTTAATTAATTAATTTATTTATTTGGGTACCAGGAATTAAACTCAGGACCTTGTGCTTGTCAGGCAGGTGCTGTGCTGCTGAGCTATATCTCCAGGGACAGTTACCTTTTTAACTTTGCTTTAATCTTATGATATTGATAACAAGCACTTTGAAATATATAACATGACCAAGAAACTGTTATTTCCCTGCCAATCATGGTTGTGGAGAATGTTAACAGATGATAGTTATAAAGCTTTGTAGAGAAAACTTGAGAGCATAACATTTTAGCATAACAATCATGGTGGCATCATTACATAAAATGAGATGGAGAAACTTTTGTATAATTTGCTGTCTTTTAATAGAATGCCATCTATGAAGGATGTATCTGTCCACAGATGTACCTCATGTGACATTGCCTGGGCCACACAGAGTTTTTGGGAATCTCTAAGGGTTGTAGCACATGCAAAACAGACACCTAACAGTGCCAGCTGTCTTGTGCTCACTCTCTCAGATGGCATGCCCATCTGCTCACAAGTAGAAGGAAAACAAGAAGGAGAACATCCAGCACTTGAGCCTAAATATTTACCACAATAAACAACCTTAGCCTGGAAATCATCAGTTTGATGAGATGTTTTTAAATTCTGCATCTTGGAAGATCTGTATACTTGAGAAACAAATTTAATACACCATGAAGTCAGCAATAGTGAGGGTCACAAATCAGGCCAGTACTGTCCATGGAGGCAGTTTGTCTTGTCTTCTGTCAGTGACCAGTCTAGGTGTCCCCTACTGGTCATGCAGAAAAAGCTCATGCCCAGTATTAATTTCAAAAATGAGTGTTAGAGCCTTTGTCTAAAAGCACCAGTGAGATGAGAGAGGAGAGTTGGGGCCTGGCGAGGAATGATTGATGATCTGTGAGATGGAGCCATAGCTCCTAGTCTTTTTTAAGCAACAAGGAGCTTTTGGAAGGAACAGCCTGGGATCCATCAAACTAACAAAAAAACCACACATATTTCTATCTATGAACTGCATCCTCCAGAAACGTTCTCCTGACATACATGAACCTTTTAGTTCTGTCGCTATCAAAACCCTTATTCTATAAAATCCTCTCATGACAAAATATACCTTTATTCTCAAAGCTTTCTCCATTTTCTACTATATCCTACTTCCTATAACTTTTTCATAATAAACTTGGCTGTTGCTGCTTGGATTTTTAAGATGTCTTTTTTTCTATAAAGTTTGACTGGCTGCCAACTAACTTTTAAGTAACCTTGAAGAGTAAAAGTTACCTTAGTACCTGCAGAGAGCAGAAATGAGAGCATGTGAACCCTGTAACTACAGTCTGAGAATTTACAATGCACAAGAAATGTTTTCAGCATATTGATTAAATATTGATTGATTAAAATAAAAATGCCCACTCAAATTGGAAGCCAAAAGTGAATGTAATTTTCCTGTTTTTAGGTGGGTCCCTGTGAGTGAGTTTCCAATTGTTACAAATGAATTTGTCTGTTCAGACTCAAATTGAATTCCAGAGGCAGCAACAACAAGGCTTTAATAAATTTGTCTATCTTGAAAACTTGCATAAACTGCTTTACATTGAAATCTCAAAAAGAGTCAAAAACAAAAAAGAAATTGTTGAGACAAAAACAAAGCAGCTGTAGGTGTTGTAACTGGTTTCTAGCATAGATTGGACAGACAGACAAACATGCAGAAATCTAAATCAGAGTGCACTGTTAGATATATCAGTAATGAGTATCCTTAAGTCTTTGTAAAAATACTGATGGAGGTTTTTTTTTTTTTCTGATTAATCT
Source organism: Chinchilla lanigera (assembly GCF_000276665.1). NCBI lineage: Eukaryota > Metazoa > Chordata > Mammalia > Rodentia > Chinchillidae > Chinchilla > Chinchilla lanigera. Next base: position 6,242,117 of record NW_004955501.1, read on the forward strand.
GTCTCAGTTTGGCATAATTTACTGGCTTGACCGTTGCCTTTACCTGTTCCCTTTTGCAAAACAGAACAAATTGACGTATAGTATTACAGTTTAGAGCCCCTTTTTGGGGCCTTATCTCTGGTGGGCAGAGAAAGTTTCGGCAGGGGGAAGAGTGGGGAAGTGAAGAAAGCTTGGGTGTAAGGGACCTCCTGTCACTTGCCACTTCCCTGCTGGTAGTTATCAAGATCACAAAGAATTTGGAAATCAAATGTGCCGAACTCAGGCCATTGCCTTGCATTTTCTGGTTTGTACCTGGGCCAAGTTATTAAAGAATAAAATAGGAAACATTTAGGCTGAATATCTACTTTTAAACTGAGGGGGTGAAGGAACTTTTAGATTGCCATTCAAAGGGATACCTTCCAGAATTTGAGAAGTTTTGGAGCTCATAGTAACTGATAAGACTGTGGCTGGGAGTCCACAGCCTTCTGTTGGGGCATCTTCCAAACAGAACCAGGAACCTTTTGTGGACATGGCTCGGCCACATCAGAGATGGTTTCGGAGAGACTGGGGAGGTATCCCTGCTCCAGTGTCTGTGGAAGTCCATCCCAGAGCCTGGTCCTGCAGGACCCCCAGGGGTCTGGGAGGGACCTATACTTCACCGCTTTGGGGACAGTAGGGACTCACCTTATCAGGCCTCGGCTGGATAAAGAAGTGTCTAGGGTTGAGTGGAGGGTTAGGAAATGGAAAATGACCTCTGGAGTGTGTAAGGAAAAGGGGAAAACGAGAAAGAGGGAGAGAAGGGGGGATAGGTCATAAGAGGAAGGGAAATCAGAGTACTGCCTTTGAGCCTTCCCCATATGGGCCGCCAAATGTTAGGTAAAAGGAAAAGAAACAGAGATATGAGCTCAACAGCACAGATTTATCTCAGAACAAACCTGAGAGGGAAAGCTCTGGCCCTAGAGACCAGACAAGCAGCTCTCACACAGGCTACGGGGTCTTTAGTAGGGCCATGGGGGGCAGGGTTCAACAGAAGAAGGTTTGGCTCCCTGCCAAGAACAAGGCTTGAGAAGGCAGAAGCGGTAATGATTCCCCGGGGAAGAGGCTTGGGAGAGCACAGGGAGTAGGGGCTGCTGTCAATAGCAAGGCTGATGTTTGAGTTCAAGGACAGCTGTGCTGGGAGAAGGCTGCTCAGAGGGGTCCCAGTGGCAGCACTGGGACACCTTCAGGAACATCATGGTGGAAGTTGTGGTGGAGTACACCTGGCGCCTTCGCAGCAGCTGGGAAACAGGTCACAGGGAAAGAATACTAGAGAGACCCTCTCCAGAGGTACACCCGGAGGCCCCCACTTCCTCCAGCATTCAACTGTGAACATCAGCGGGTTAACCCACTGATGAGAACAGTGCCCCATGACCCAGTCACTGCTCCGGGGGTCTCTTAATGTAGTCAAATGGACAATGGAGACCAGTGGCTCAGAGCGTGTCTCATGCTCCTGGAGCTCTGTAGTCACCTTTCTCACCCCACAGTCTGGGCTCAGTCATTCTAATGAATTGTTGCTGCTATCACCAAGTCCTGGATTAGACAGTACCTACAAGTACTGCTGTAAATGGCTACTTGTGCAAGGTGGATATAGGAGACAAGGGCTCCAAGCCCCACACCTGAGAACCCCGTTCTCTGATGTAGCAGTGTTTGCTTCTCTGTAAGAGTGCATCTCATGATAGGTCTGCAATGCTGTTGCCTGCCTACAACGCCCTGTGCCCTGCACGCCTACCCCAAGTTCACTTTTATGCATTCTTTCAGAACCAGCGTGAATGTCACCTTTCTCTAAATCTTTCCTGGGTCCTCCAGAGAGTAATTTTGTCATGACCTCCTCTAGCCCGTAGCTTTCGTATGCATGTCTGTTATAACATACAGTCACTTATTTACCTGCTCTGCTGTCCTGGTCAACTATGAAAGTCTCTAGGTACAGACTGCTTCTGATTCTCCTTTCACCTCCTCAGAGACTCCCAGAAACCTCCAGCACCCAGTGGACACAGTGGAGTAAACATTTGCAGAACATAGGTCCTCTCACCAGGAGCTGAAGCTAACCTGCCAATTCATGGGTGAAGGAACAGTTGACTTGCTGTGGGCAAATTGTTTAGCTGAGTATAAAGACATTATTGGTTGGTAGCTGCTATCTTTGTGTAGCAGAGATGGAGCTGCTTGCTGATAAATCAGCAGCGTGAGAAGATAATGTTCAGTTTCTTGATGTATAGACCATACTAGGGCCTCCCCCAGTGACCTAGTTGCCACATGTTTTGTGTAAGCTAATGGTTGTGTAAGTATGGCTAACACACTGGCTATTAACATTTGTTATCAGGCTGGGGATATAGCTCAGCGGTACAAGCGCCTGCCTGGCAAGTGCTAGGTCATGAGTTTGATTCCCGGTACAAAAAAAAAGAGAAAAAATTTGTTATCACTGTTATTATAAGAAATCATTTGCATTTTTCTCACTAGGAGGATTTAAACTTAGGAAAAACCAGCTAAAAACCAAGATTCTGTCTTTAGAAAGGTGTACAGTGTGGTCATTTTGAAGACAGCCAATCCAATTTACATATGAAAGTATAGGTTTCCTATCTCTCTACTTCTTCCCATCTTTCCTTTCTTCCTTCTTCTCTCCCTCCCTGTCTCGGCCCCTCCCTCTTCCTCAAATATTTACTGAGCATTCACAATTAGACAGGTCCTGTTTCAGGAGTAAGAGATCTGGAGGAGCTCTCCTCTGCAATACTCGGCTTTCTTCTAGAGCTTTTGTTTACTAAAAAGGAAAGACAGAGGAGAAAGAGCCTTTGAAATTTGTAAAAATGAATAAGTAGTAAAAGTTGGTTGCTGATGATTAGCTTTCTGCCAGTTGAGAAGGGTAAAATTTTTCACCAGACAGTAAAATTTATTATTTAATTGCTATAAGTACATATTGTTTTAATTACCACTACCATATTTATATTCGATAAAATGAATATAAAGTGTGGCCTTTGCCACTGAGAATTTTATCATTAGGGATATGTATTCCATGCAAATCTCTGTTCTCTGTCAACATGATGAAAAGTTAGCATTATTAGCAAGTCCCGGAGGAAACAAGCTTCTATGAATTTGATTTGCTGGTCTAGACTAGTGTTGTAGTCAGTATTTGTAAGAGAAACAGATTTAACATAGACACGGAAATTTATAAGATTAGCTGACAGTGTTCGCCTATAGAAGCAAATGTGGAAGAGTGTAAGAGATCTGTCAGAGTGCTAGGGATCCGAAGGAGCCAGCTGAAGGCTGGGAGCCCATGGCGGTGTCCTGTCTGGTTTCTTTGGGGAGATCGAGGCATCTGTGATAAAAGACTGAAGGGGCTGTGTCCAAGCCCAAGGGCCAGTCTTGAATGCTACAGAGTCTGCGCAAGCTGAAGAAGCTGCAGGGAGAACTAGGAGATGCGCTCAGGGTGAAGGCGAAGACCAGAGCTCCCCCCAGAAGAACAGCAGTTGTCCGTGGCAAAGGCCCGGAGCTTTTCCGAAGAAAAGGACAAAAACCAGCAGCAGTGAAGCTCTTTTCCTTCCTATTCTCCTTTTATTCCAACAGCAGCCTCCTTCAGTGGGTCTCACGCCCAGAACCATGCCGAGTCAACTCATCCGCCCATTCCCCACGCAAGTCGACAGTCAATTAACCACCACAGCCAGTCATTCCCAAAGAGTGATCCTCAGACTAGCAGCAGCATTGTCTCTTGGGAACTTGTCAAAAAGGTGCATTTTATGCCCCAGATCAAGGGCTATGAATCTGAATCTGGGGTTACTGACGCATGCCGGGGTGTGATGGAGGATATTTGCAATATGGTCTGTACAAGCTTATTATAAATGGGGTCTCAGGGCCAGGGGTTCAGCTCAGTGGCGCAGCACCTGCTTGGCAAGTGGGAGGTTGTGAGTGTGATTCCTGGTACCACCCTCCCAAAATAAGAAATATGGTCTCAGACTCTGCTCCAAACTTATGAAATCAGTGATTACACTTTACCAAGATTCCCAGATAATTTGTACACACCTTACATTTCTGGAAGTGCTGCTTCTGGCTGGATTGTGCCTGGAAATGCTTCCAGCCAGGGCCAGTGAACAAAGCACTGAAGCATGCTGGCAGACTGTTCCACTCCACTTCCCTCTCCTCTTGAGTGACTCTGTCCTGGGCAGGCATTTGCAGACTTGGGCAGAATCACGGTTTCTTGCAGAGCCGGCATTGCTCTTGTCCTTGAAGTCTGGGTGTGGTGCTACATGAAACATAATCAGTTTGCCAGCTGCGCATAGATTGCTATTAAAATTGTCAGGAGAGTCTTCATTCCTTAAGATTTAATTAACTTCTCTGTGTAGAGGAGGGGTAATAAAATTTCTAAAATAAGTGAGTCAAGCAGATTTACAAAGTCATAAGTAAAGGGAGGAATTAGGGATTTTCTGAGCCCGGATTACCTCGGCATCAGGAAGGGCTGGTACAGCCAAAGTCAATAACAAACGGTTGCAAATCTTCCCTAGGGGGCTGGTAAAAGCTGCTGTGCTCTCTCTAGAGCTCCCCAGACTCAGTATCCAGTAGTCAGAGGGCTCTTGCCTGCACATCTGGAGCCCACAGTACCTTGAATAATGTGGCTTGAATCTGCTGTTTCCCTAATGCTCTTACCCTGGTACTGAGACAGGCAATCCATACTATTCACAGATTCACTGGTGAATGTGCTGACTTGATAACACTTGTAATCCTCACATCAAAATCTGGGATGCTTCTATGGTCATTTGTGGACAGGTCAGAGAGAAAAAAATTTGAGTCATTCAAAACACATGATCACAGCCTCCACCAGCAAGATCTAGCGAACATTCATGAAAAATGCCTACTTTATACAGACTATTTCAGGTAAATAGACAATCATTTAATGAGTTTAGTGTAACTTTGATGATTCATTTGATCAAGGGTAAAGAAGAAAGATCACAGGACAGTCTCATCCACTACTATGGAAGCAAGAATGCAAAAAAGAGAAAAAGCTGGCAAACCAAATCTGGTAGTGAGTATAAAATATAAAAGGAACAAAATGAATTTTCCCCAGAAATATATAATGATGAATTAATATTAGAAAATCTTTTAGTGTTACTCACCACTTTAATAAAACTTATATTATCTCTATAAATAAAGAAGAATCTTGGATGAACTTTAATAATATTCATACTTTTTAAAAAGAAGAAAAGTTCCCAACCTATCAAGAATAGACGAGAATTTCCCTAATCTCATGAAGAGTGTTTCCCCTCCCCTACTGCTGAAGATTATTGTGACTAGAGGCTTGGAAGAACCTAATTATTATAGTGATGGGAACTGACTGTGTTTGCACTATCACCCCAGGAAAGTGGTTTATAAATAGGTCAATGTAATTCTTTATTCTTGAAAGCTTTGCCAGAAATGTTGAGTTTGTCACTTCACTTCTGTTTGGATTTGTGACTGTTTCAAAGCACTTACACTGGGTGGGACTGGGAAAAAGAATAGTAGACGTTGCAGGGATGCATTTACCGCACATGCTTGGCCTTCTGTAGGCAGCATTTATTAAGTGGCTAATCCCGTGCACGGTTGTTTAATTGAGCATCTTTGGGAGGACCTGGTCCTTTGTGTCTTCATCATGAACCAGCGATGGAATTGAGGGAGGGGTGGGAGCTGGTTAGAGGTTTGGCCAGTGGTCCATGAAAAATTCATGACCCTTTAGCTAGAGTGGGTACAAGATGCTGGAGGAGGCTGCTGATAAGGAAACATGGTCTCTGCCCTTACTCGTGGAGACATGAGCAAGACAGAAGTGTAAACAGTAATTCCAACTCTGTAATCACAGCTATATTTGAACTGTTGTAGGAGGAGCTGTGGGAAATTGCAGGAAGAAATACCTGGCTTTTCCAGAAGGTTCCAAGGAGATACTATTTGAATTGCATCTTGAAGTAGGGAAAGGAGATCTTTAGGTAGGCAAGAGGGTCAGATTAAATTCAGGGTGGACAGGGAACAAGTAGAACTCCGGGTAGAAGGAGGGGGGTTACAGAAGCAGGAAGATGTTTCCAGTGTGAGTGTGTATGTGAGAGGTGGTATGTATGTGTGCCCGTGTGTCTGTGTGTGAGAGAGAAGTGTGAGGTGTGATGTGATATGGTGTGTGGTGTGTGTGCATGTGTGTGTTGAGGGTCAAGTAAAGAGGTTGACTTGGAGGCTGGGGCGGGAGGACCACCAGGAGTTTGAGGCCAGCCTGGGCTCAACAGTGACCAAGGCCAGCATGCACTACAGGCTGTGGGGCCCCTGGTTCTGGTGATAACCCAACTCCACCAGCATCTCTAGGAAAATCTGTGTCATGAGGTTTCTGCGGCCTTAATCGGGCACACGAGTGCCCTTGCTGGAATGTGAATTGTGATTCAGTATGGTGGGGCTGGTCCAAGTCATTGTTGTGCTGACAAGCTCTAGGGGACCCCAGTGCTCCGGGCACAGACACACTTTGAAGAGCAAGCCTTCAACTTGTTTGCACACTGGAACAGCCTGGGTGGAAAAAAAAAAAAAACATTTTTGAACATATCTTCTGCCACCCCAGAAAATCTGATATAATAGTTGTTGCGTCTTGAGAATTTTAAAAGTGCCCTAAGTAAAGGACCTTTTTTGTTTGTTTGTTTGTTTGAGACAGAGTCTTGCTATGTTGTTCAAGTGAACTCTCTATGTACTCCAGGCTGGCCTGGAATTTGTAGCAACCTTCCTGCCTCAGCCTCCCAAGTGCTGGGATTAGAGGAATGTGCTACACACATGGCATAGGACCATATTTTTAAAAATTTTGTTTTAAATGCTTCAATCCCTGATACTTAAAAAAAGTTACAGTCGTAGGAAAATAAAAGTGGAAAAAAGGCAAGTAAATAAATCCCTTAATTAAAAAATTGCTAATTCTGTGGACATGACATGATTGTGTGAAGTTGCCGCACAGGTTCTGTTTGCTTATTTTCCATTTCTCTATTTTCTTGTTGGCGACCAAGATAAACAGCAGGCTTGGAACAGCCTGTGGACCAATCCAAGCAGTATCAGAAGACGCTCGAATCTGAAGCCACTGTCCATAGTTGAGAGCAGGGAAATCGGTGCATGGAGGGGGAGGGAGCCCAGCCGCTGCCTGTGCGTGGACAGCCGGGAGGAATAAGGTTCCCCGCCTGCAGTACATCCGGGTCTTGTGACTATTTGGGGAGACCCCAGGACACCCCAGGGACTGGCTGTGGTGGTGCCTTTCCCGTCAGCCAAATCATTTAGGAAAAACCAGGAAGAGAACTGTTTGCGTCTGTGTGCGTCTCCCCTGTACGCCTTCTCTCCCTGCCTGCGGGGCTTGTGGTAATGCAGATACTGACTTTAAATTATCCCCTTGAGTGCGGCGCCAGCTACCTTCTCCCACGCTATATTTTGCAACGAGCCTTGTTATTTCCTATGTGTAATTTTCTGCTCCATGCCTGAGAACGCTAGCTGGAACCCCCAGCAGGAGCCCACACAGGAGCGGAGATTCAGTGGAAGTGACTGAATCCCTTGAGCTGTTTCTGACTTTGTAAGAAACGCATTCATTCGTTGTGTTCCCTTGCTCTTGTTTGAGGTCAGGTGGAGTCAAGGTTGGGTGTGCTCCTCAG
>NW_004955501.1:6250026-6288161 GCF_000276665.1 Chinchilla lanigera
TTTTTTTTTTTGAGACAGGGTCTTGCTGTGTAGTTCAGCGGTCCCTAAACTAACTATATAAGCCCAGGCTGGCCTCGAACTTGCGGGCAATCCTCCTGCCTCAGGTTCCCGAGTGCTGGAATTACAGGCATGTGCCACCATGCCAGCTTCTTTCTCTTCTTGGTATGCTAGGATTTTTTCAGTTTTAAAAATTATGAATATTATTGATATTCACCTAAATTTCTTTTAGAGCCTTTTTTTTTCCTTTGTGGGAGGGAAACCCAGGGTCTCACTGCGCTAAGATACACCCTTACCCATTTTTAAATTTTCGGTTTGAGACAAGGTTTTGCTACATTGCCCAAGCTGGGGTCTTGCGATCTTTTTGCCTAGCCTTCTGACGCTCTTTTTTTTTTTATCTAAAATGATCACATAGGCTTATGAAGGTGAAGAATTACATTACATTTTTTTTTAATAATGTTTGGTCATCCTTGTATTTCTGGGAAAAATCCATTTTGTTTTTGGTATATTTTATATACATTGCTAGACTTGCTTTGCTAATTTTTCTTAGCATTTTTCCTTCTATAGTAATGAGTGAGATTGTTCTGTGATTTTTTTTTTTTGTATTCATACCTTATCATATTAGACATCAAAATTATGGTAAACTCTTTAAACAATTCTCTTTGCCTGAAAGAGTTCAGATGAAGTTAGAATTATTTATTTTGTGAATGTGTGATACAGCTTGCTGGTAAACCTTTCAACATGGATAAACTACGAAAATATTATATTAAGTGAAAAGCCATTTTAGAAAAAGGTCATATTGTGTGATTCTATTTATATGAAATATCCAAAGTTGACAAATGCATAAAAATCAAAATTAGACCAGTATCTTCTCAGGGATAGGAGGAAGGAGGAATGGAGAGTGACAGCTAAAGAATCACGAATCGGTGATTAAATAATAAAGGACTTTGTGAACTGATGGTTAAAACTGTTGGCAGCTTGCCACTGGCCACTGTGGGGTAGCTGTATTATACAGTGAACACTCCAATGTTTAGGGAATTTGAGTAGTTAAGTTAAAAGCCTACCAACAAAGAAAACCTTCAAGGGTTTACCAGCAAGCTGTATCACACATTCACGAAATAAATAATTCTATGTCCTTGATGGACATTGGGGTTTTCTCTACTTTCTGACTATTTGCTGTGAATATTTGTACCCATGGTTTTGTGTGGTCCTCCACCTTCAGCTCTCCTGGATATACTCCCAGCAACAAGCTGCTCCCTGTGGCAGGAATGCTGATCTACATTCTCTTCTCTTTTATGAGTCCTGCTAATCTTTCAAATCTCAGCTTGTCACCTTCTCAAGGAAGGCTCTCACACTCCAGTCAAGGCCACACTCCTGCTTCTGCGGATGATTTAGCATTTTAATTGTGCCTTTGCAGTTATTTTCACGTTCTTTTCCTATTGTAACTTTACATTTTTGAGTCATGATTCTATTTGCTGTCTGTGTCCCTCACTATATCACTCCATGATGTGTGTGTGGGGGTGACTGTTGTTGCTCATGCCCCAGGAGTCCTAGAAGTTAGGACGTTCTCAAAAGGAATCTGATAAATGGATAGAGTGAAAACTGTAAACAGAGCACATTAGTTAACTAGGAGTGTAGAAACAACGTACTGCAAGCTGGGTGGCTGACACAGCAGGAAGTTATCACCACACAGCTCTGGAAGCTGGAAATCCAGGACCAATGCATGAGCGGGTTGGTTCCTCCTGAGGGCCATGAGGTAGGCTCAGCTCTAGTTCTCTCTCATTGACTTCTGGGTGGCCGTCTTCCTTATGTTGCTTCATACTGTCTTCTGTGTCTGCCACTGTATCCCATCTTCCCCTTTGTATAAGGACAGTAGTCATCCTAAATGTCAGCTGATGTGAAAGGCTGCTGTTGTGTGTGTTTTAAAGGACCAAGAACATGAGAGGCATTGGCTGGCAGGCAGTAGATCCAGGCAGTAGATGAAAAAATACAGATTTTTTCATGGAGAAGATGTTTGCTCTTTTCTATATTTACATGTTTATCTTCTGATTTGTAGAATAATGTAACAATTTGAACATATGTGATTTATTTAGGTTTTTTGAGACAGAGTCTCACTTTGTAGGTCAGGCTGACCTTGAACTCATGGTAATCCTCCTGCCTCAGTATCCCGAGTGCTGGGATTACAGGCATGCACCACCACACCTAGTTGGAAACTGTAGGATTAAAATAATGAAACAGAGGTCTGGGGGAAGTTCTTTTACTTTCTTAAATCCTCACATAAAGGGTTTCACGGTGAAATGCATTTAGGAAGTGCTTCAGAACATCTTTATGTGTGTTGGTTATTACAAAGCACAGTGATTCATTTTTTTCCATAGTGAGGATTGATCCAGGGCTTTAATACTGAGCTACACTCGCAGTCCCTTTTACAATATTTTTTGTTTTGAGAAAGGGTTTTGCTAAGATGCCAAGGTTGGGCTCAGACTTGTGATCTACCCCCCCTCAGCCCCTCAGAGTGCTGAGATTACAAGTATATGCCACCATGCTTGGCTAGGGCACAGTGATATATTAAAGGCTCTGAGAAAACTTGCAGTAACTTCTTAAATTCTACCTAATACAGTATTTCTTGAATTTATTTTTACCAGAGTCCCTTTTTGCATAAACTTATAGATCTACTGTATCATTTGCAATTTATTTTACTTATAATTTGTTAACTTAGAATATCATTGGTCAGTTAGGTTTGGGAAATGCTGGGAACTCTACTGTGGCTGAGAAATAATTGACCTCCTGGTGACAATCTTTCTGTCTTCCAGCCCTTATAACAGGGTTAAGCAGCTCACTCTTATTTCTCTCTTCCCATTTACATCTTATATTTCCTGTCACAGGTTTTGTGTGAATGGCAAAGGTCTGGCTGTGACTACTCTAATGAAAGAGGAGAGTGTGGCTGTATTTATTGGTGTATGTTTGTTTATAGGAAGCTTTACACAAAATTTGTAAAAACCTCTCTTGCGTTCCTCTGCCCTTGGAAATACTACAAGCCAAGATCTTTTCAGAGTCTCCAAAAGCGTTGGCGATGATTTGAGCAGTAGTCATGCATCTGTTGAAAGCTTTTTACTATTAAGGTCCCAATTTTAGGAGCATCCATATTATAAAATATCACTCCTGATTGGGAGGTTGATTTTTAAATGACAGAGGAGAGAACAGATCAGACTGGTATTGATTTCCTCACTGCTCACCCCACCAAATTTTGTGGGAACCATACCAGACTTATTGTAAGGCGTCTTCTCCTTCCCACTTTCCTCCCACTTGAGAGGGAAGAAGGAAATTGCTTGGGAACCCCCAGTCTCTCAGGTGTGGCTTCCTGGAGGTGAGTAGAGCGACACGTAGGTGAGTATTAGGAGGAGCCAGTGAGTCACCCCATCACTGTCTGTGACAGAGCAGCAATCCTCAGTTTCTTCAGGCATCACCTGGAAATGCCTGCTTGAAAGTCCCTGTAGGACAACACAATTCTCCCACCTTCGGCCAAGGCACCTTTTTTCCTTTTGTTTTATGTCTGGAAGTACAATTCTGACTAGACAGTCCTGGAGAGGGTTAGGCCTAGTCTGAAGTGCCCTAAGGGAGCCATGGGGCCCCCCGGCCAGCTGAACAGTTCAGAGAAGCTCTGAAGGAAGTTCCTTGTCAAGACCAAAAATTCTCTTAGCAAAGTTTCTCCAGAGTCCTTTTGGCAGCCATGATTCCGGCTGGAGTCCTTTAGCCTAGAAATGTAACAAGCACATTGCTACATGCTTTCTGTGCATTTTATCTTTTAATCTGCAAAATACCCAAAGACGTGGGTTCTATAATTATTTTATAGTGTTGAAACTGAAAACTTAGCTTTTGGAAAGCTAAAGTCGCAAGTTCAAGGTCTCACACTCTGAGGGTTCTCTCCCAGATCTGACTGACACTGGAAATCCTGCTCTAACCCACAGCGCCAAGATGCCCAGGTTTATGGGTGTGCACAGCATTTTCTGATCAGAAATGCACTTTCAAATATATTTCCCTTCATCTCTTCTCTAGTTGTGCTAGTTAGATCGAGTGAGGACGATTATTCCCCTAGAGCAGAATAGGAAACTGAGGCACAGAGTGTCTGGGTGACTTGCCCAAGGTCCTGCAGTGTGAGTGCTGACACCAAGGCTTCATCTTCTTCAAGCTCAGTTTCTTCCCACCTAATGCTGCTCTTTTCAGCCTGATGTGTAGTCAGGATTTGCTTTCCAGCACTTGCATCTTTTCAGCCTGATGTGTAGTCAGGATTTGAAGAGGGTATGCATTTGAGTCAGAACCCAGTTAATTTAAGGGAGTACCTTGTAAAGCCCTTGGGATGAAAAATTATTACTGTTTTTAAGCATAAAATTTATCAAGAAATTCCCTGTAAACAAAACCCATAACTTTAGTGTAAAATACAGTTGTTCCACTGACTTGTTTCTTAAATGTTTATAAATGACCTGATATAATGTCTCAGATTTGATTCAAAATAATGCACTGGACTTGTGCTCTTGGATTGGAAGAACTGACATTGTTAAAATGTCCATACCACCGAGAGCAATCTACAGATTCAACAGAATCCCTATCAGAATTTCAGTGTAATTCTTGACAGAAACAGAGCAAAGAGTCTTAAAAAATTTGTTTTGAACCATAAGATCCTAACTAGCCAGAGTAATGTTAAGCAGAAAATAAAAAGCTAGATAGAGGTATTTGATTAAAAAGCTAGATAGAGGTATTAGACTATTTGATTTCAAAATATACTGCAACACAATAATGACCCAAACAGCATGGTACTGACATATAGATATACAGACAAATGGAACAGAGAAGAATCCAGAAAAAGCCTGATATCCACACATAAAAGAAAAGACCTTACTCCTTTCTCTACTAGTTATAAGAAGCAGCTCAAAATGGATTAAAGACTTAAATGTAAGGCTTTGCAAAACTACTAGGGGAACACACAGGGCAGCTGCTATGTGACATTTGTCTGGGCAATGAGTTTTTAGACAAGACCACGAAAACAGGAGCAACAAAAGCAAACATAAACAGGATTACATCAGGCCAAGGAGATTCCACACGGAGAATACTCAGCCAAGTGAAGGGACAACCTAATGGATGGGACAAAATGTTTGCAGATTATATATCTGATAAGGGATTAACACCTGCTGTCTGGAAGTCACCAAACAACTCCGTAGCAAAAATCAAATAACTCAATTAAAAAGTGGGCAGGGCTCAGTGGTAAAGTGCTTGCCTAGCACAAGTGAGGGCCTGGTTTTCAAAAAAAAAAAGTAAAAGACTTGAGGAGACGTTTTCTAAAGATAATAAATGGCCAACAGCCATTTTACATTTTACTCATAAAAATGCTCACCATGACTGTCCATCAGGAAAATGCAAATGAAGGCTACACTGAAGTGCCACCCACTCCAGTAAGATCGGCTCTACCAAAGAGACCACGGACAGCAAGAGCTGGGGCAATGCAGAGAAAGGGAAACTGCACACTGTCGTTGAGGATGTGAGTTAATACAGCCACTGTGGAAAGTCTTCGGAGGGGCCTTCAAATACTGTAAGTAGAGCTGTCATGTGACCAGGTCTCCCACTACTGGGTATGTGTATGATGGGAGTGAAGTTACCTCTGTCCTCCTACTGCAGTTCCATTCACAATAGCCAGGGCATGAAATCATCCTCAATATCCATCAACAGATGAATGGATAGAGAAAGTGCAAGATATGTATACATATTATTAATACAATACAGCCATAAAAAGAATGAAGTCCTGTTATTTGTGACAACTTAGATGAGCCTGAAAAGCATTAGGATAAATGAAATAAGCTAGGCACAGAAGACAAATGCCACATGCTCTCACCCATGTGAAATCTAAGCAGTTAGTCTCACAGAAGTTAAGAGTGTGCAGTGGTCACCGGAGACTGGGAGGATGGGGGATGGGAGAGGTTGGCAATGGCTGGATGTTAAGCAGGCAGAATAAGTTCTGGTCTCTGCTGCGTGACTGGCTGATGACTGCTGAAAACAGTGTCTTGAATGTTTCAAATAGCTAGGAGAGAACATTTGGAATCCTCTCCAAACAAGAAGGTGGAAAATTGACACGGTGGTGGGTATAATAACTGCTTTGATTTCATCCTTGCACATGTGGACATGTATCAAAACATCCGGTTGTGTCCCATAGACATATATTGATCTTATGCCAATAAACTATGATAGATACAGTTGGGGAGATGGCAGTGTATGTGGGAGTAAGTAAGATTGACCACTTGTTAATAACTGCTGACACCGGGTGGTGGGCACCTGGGAGTTCATCCTAATATTCTCTCTGGTTTCTATTTGGAAATTCCCATAGTCCAGAGGGTTTTTTAATTTTTTTTTTTTTTTTTTTAAAGAAACACAGTTTCTCATAGCCAGTGAGTGACATCTATGGGTCAGTCACTGGAACTGCCCTGTAAGAGACAACAATTGCAAACCACTAAGAAGCAATTGCTACAAAGCCCCTGCAAGAGCACCTTAGATGTAAGATTCTCCACTATTCAGTTATTCTGAGGGCCTAAACTTTGGGCAGTTGCTGGACCTGTTCCTGCTTTTGGAGGCAGAAGGCTGAGAATAGAGTGAAATAAGTACTTTCCACAGCTAAGTCATGGGTGCAGAAATTAGTACAAGATTGGTCTCTGGTTGGTACTCACTAAATGCCTGTGAATAAAAGAATGAGTGATTCCCTGGTCAATGATGCAATTTATTTCTGAAATGGATCAGCTTAGAAAATGCAAGGGGTCTGTTTTACAAAGTATTAATTCATCCATACCTATTAGTATAATTTGAAAGCTGGGATCTGTTCATCAGTAGAAACAAAGAGTGTATATAAATGTTTTTTTATTTTTGAAAGACTAGCAAGTCAACAGCTTGGAAGATCGTAAAACTCTAATTTCTGATGCTAGAAAATAATTCTTGTGAAATCATCTCTGTATGAAAGTGTTGCTATTTCTTAGATTAGAATCGGTAAAAATGTGAGTTTTCTAAAGCTCAGAACTTGATTTGGATTTTTATTGTATTATACCCTCATTTATTTGATCTTGTTGTGCCCAAATAGCCAATTTACAAATTAAGTATCATTTTAACAAGGGACAGGACAATAGTTTAATATCTATTTTCTGCTGTTTTTACTTTTCTTATTTAATCTTCACAAACACTCTGTAATGTTGGTATTCATGTTAGTTTTCTAGGACTACCATAACAAACTACTAAAAGCTGGGTGAGTTAACAAACAGAAATTCATATCTTTGCAGTTCTGGAGGGTGCAAGTCCAAGATTAAGGCATCTTAGGGGTTGGTTTCTTTTTCCTGGTCTTATAAATGACCATTTTTCCGTGTGTCTCCTCTTTTTCTTTTCTTTTCTCTTCTCTTCTTTTCTTTTTTTTCTTTTCTTTTCTTTTCTTTTCTTTTCTTTTCTTTTCTTTTCTTTTCTTTTCTTTTCTTTTCTTTCCTTTCCTTTCCTTTCCTTTCTTTTTCTTTCTTTCTTCTCTTTCTTCTCTCTCTGTCTCTCTCTCTTTCTCGAGAAGACAGCGTCTTCTTGAAGTCCTTATGTAGCCACACTCACTAGATAGCCCAATCTGGTCTTGGGCATGTGATCCTCCTGCTTCTGCCTCCTAAGTGCTGGGGTTTCAGATGTGTACCACAAGGATGCTGGCTCATGTTTTTGCCTTATGAAGACATGAATTCAGTGAGATTAGGGACCATCCCAGCAATCTCCTTTAAAAAAATTTCATTCTGAGGAACTGAGGGCAGGATTCCAACATAAGAATTTTATTTTGGGGGAGCAGGAGCAATCATTCGGGCCTCAATAGCATTATTAATCATTGTTCTAGTTTTTGCCAGTGATGAGGTCAAGATTTGGAGAATTTCATCATCTGCCCCAAATCTCACAATGTGGAAGTGACAAAGTCTGGATCTGAGTCTGTCACATCTTCTCCCCTGCCCACGCCGTGCTGCTCACCAGCTCCTCACTCCAGGACACGCTGGTCCTGGCTCTGGCCTCGTCTCGGCGGAGTGCAGTGTCCTCTGCTCAGCCCCTGCTCTTCGCTGTCTTTGAGGACAACAAATATCTTCACTGATGCTCTTATTTTAGTATTAAATAAAAAAATTTTAGCTCACAACTTTTACAAGGTGTGATTAAAATAAGATGAATGTTTATATTTTTTAAAAAATTTATTTTACCAGTAGACAAATTAACATTAATCTCTCTCAGTATACTCCCTCTTGCTTCAAACACACTTACCCTATTTTTCTTGAAGCAGTTCTAGAAGTCTCCTTTTGTGAGTATCTTTACCATGTATGATCAAAACTACAATTGACGAGGCTGCCGGGCCCCACCCAATGGAAAGGCAGACTTATGAAACATCACAGCGTGTCCTCATTCACCCTATTCACTTGACCAGGCAACTTCTGGATTTTCCTTGCTGTCAGAATGACCATGAAAGGTAAACATTTGGAAGCAATTCAGCACATCAAGTCAGCCAGGACAGCACAACTAAAGACACGAAAGAGGACTTCCAGAACTGCTTCTGAAAGTGGAAAGAGGAATGGGTTTTAAGCGAGGGGATATTCTGAGGGGATTAATGGCAGTGTGTCTTTTACTGTAATTGAAAAAAAACAGCAAACATTCACCACATTTATCAATCATGTCCCGTACACTTGGTTTTGTTTATTTCACTAGAATCTTTTTTTTTTTTTTTGGTTTTTCTCTGGTACTGGGAACCGAACTCACGACCTTGCGCTTGTCAGGCAGGCGCTTTTGCCGCTGAGCTAAATCCCCAGCCCGGTGTTTATTTCACTAATGACTGAAATATTTTGGCTTCTCATTGCTCCAGAGGGATGCGTGTGGGATGCCCTGAGCAGTGACATGCCAAGACACGCGTGTCCTCTTTCCCTGTCTGTCCTGATGGCCTTTCTTCGCTCCCAGGAGCCCTGAGCTTTCTCATCTTCTCTTTGCATCTGGCAGGTGAACCGCTTACTGGTCCCCTCCACCCTCCCCTTGCTCTCTCCAGTGATCTGTTGATCAGTCCCTCAAGAAAGAGGCCCAGAGTGGCCTTATGTCTCAGGCTTGAAGGCTCACTCTGAGCAGACCAGCAGTGGGGAATGACCTGATACTTTCAAAGACTCCCAAGTGGTAACTGACACCCTAGGGAAGCCCCAGGTGGGCAGTGCCCACTACTTACCAGTCTTCTTGGTACATGAAATGTTCTATTACCTGTCAATAAAATTAATAATGTGACTTCCTGTCCTCCATTCTAAATCCCATTAGAATGAATGAAGAAAGATGAAAATTGAGTATACTAATAATTTATGTTTGTGTTTTTACATACATTTATTTAATATTTATAACAAATTGGGAGATAAGTACTATTGTCTTCACTTTAGATAAGGATGCTGAGTCTTAGCTCAACTAGCTTGCCTATGGCTATATGGGTAGGGGAGCTGGCACCTTAACCTGGGTATCCAGAATTGCCTCATTTAGAGCTCTGGTTTTTCTAAGTTATTTTGTTGTGTAACTCCAGCCATCCAATCAGCCAGGTTCATTTCTAATTGCCTTACAATTGCTTAAATGAGGAAAACTCTTTATATCTGACTGAAATCCCAGAGGTCTATTTTACTTGCATGAGACCTCAGTCTATAGAATCATCTGCCCCACCATGCCTTGCTGTAGCAGAGGCTCTCTCGGGGTGGCTGGACACATCCGTGTCTGATGACTCTGGAGGCTCAAGGGGCAGGCTCTCTTAGGTAGCTCTCCAGTACATTTAATATTGCCAAAGAGTCTAACTTTTGGTTTTTAGACCAGAAAAATTATATTTTTAAAAAAATTTATTATACCAATAGACACATTAACATTAATCTCCCTCAGTATTAATTGTTAAACAATTAATCCTCAAACATCATTTAAACAATCCTCAAACATCATTTAAAAAACATTTCACCTTATTTGTATCTAGTTGAAAGCAATACCAAATGTTTGGTTTCTGAAAGCGATAAGCAGAGACAGGGCAGGCAGACATCTGGAGATTTTACTATGCTCCTAAATTCAAAAAGATTTGAGAATCATGGTCTCAGATCATCCTAAATAAAATGCAAACTTCAAGAGGAGTTGTACAGAGGAGATCCATTCAATCCATGGCTTCCCTGACACCATTTAACAAGTATTTAAAGACCAGCAGCTGTTTAGGAGCACACTGAACACAAAGCCTTTTACTGGCCAAGGCAAACTGCTGCTGTCTGGACACAGCAGCTAGAAGAGAGGATTCAAATGGGATCAAGCCAAACAAAAACCAGAACCTAACTCTCAGAAATTGAAAGCTGTCTGATAAAGTGATAACCCAATACCAGAAGGATTTGAATGCTCTGGTATTTTCAAGATGAGTTCATAAGTACACAAGCATCCCAAGTATTGTTTGTACTAGTAGCTTTACTTACCATAGTTCTAAAAATACTAGTTTGTCAGAACAATAAAATGGAGAAAAGAAGTGAGGTCACAGGAAGACTTCCTGGTTACCTCCCTTTTAGAACAAAAAAGTGTCCTGGGTGTGGTGGCACATTTCCCTCTTCCCTGCACCCGGAGACTGAGGCAAGAGGATCATCTCTAATTCAAGACCAGTCTGGGCTATATAGTTAGTGGAAGTCCAGCCTGAACTATATAATGAGACCTTTTCTCAAAAGGAGGAGGAGGAGGAGGAGAAGGAGGAAACATACAAAATGATATTAGTTTTGATTTCCAGAGAACTTGCATCTAAGTCAAATGGATTCCAGAAATGAGTCATTGCATATGGAAATGAGGTGATCTCATTACGAATAAAGAGGCAAAGAATTGCTTGCTTGTTCAGATTTATCTAATTAGCACTGTACATTTATTAGTAATAATTTATTTAGTTCTATAAATTGGACACAGGGATAGGGCTTGTCTAGCCATGCTTCTTGGTGACATTCTGTGTAGAGACGGAGTGAACATCAATATCTTTGTTGTAGACAGCATGCTGTCTCTCTGTCAGTCTCAGAGACCCTTTTAAGCTCCCCGGAGGAATGTTTCCCACACAGGATGACGAGACAGCACAGTATTGTCTCAGGTCCCCATCACCGACCTGACCTAAACTTCCTTTGTGACCAAAATGAAGGCTCTGAGTCAAGGGATCTTCATGAAAAAGGGCTTCTCTGGGAAGAGAAGGGCATGAGAGGCTAGTGTACACTTAGAGGGAAAAGAGAGCAAGAGGCATCTGGGCTTCTTGAAAAGCAGTCTCTTAGAAGAGAGCCTAGGACCCTCTGGGACTTAAGTTTGACCTTGGGCAGCCCTTATAGTTCCACTGAATTGTGTTTTAAGGTCTTTAAATGAACAGTGTTTAATCCCTGTTGGGTGCATGGCACAGGCAAAGGATTTCTGGGGAAACAGAAAGCCTTGAAAGGAGTTATAATGAGGAATGGGCTGGGTACGGTGGTGTTATGTCTGTAATCCTGGCACTCTGGGAGGCTGAGGCAGGAGGATTGTTCAAGCTGAGCCTGGGTCATTTAGCAATTTAGCAAGACCCTATTTCAAAATAGAAAACAAAAACAGGCTTTGGATATAGCTTGGAATAAAGTCCCTGGGGTCAATCCTCAGTGTGGAACAAAACAAAACAAAGGAGAATGGGAATGGGTCCAGGAGCCTGCTGGGGAGGGAGGCTGGTGGCAAGAGCTTGGAGATGGAGCTGCAACCCAGGAGAGGTTAGTAAGTGGGAATGCTTTTGGTGGGTGCTGAGAATTTCACCAAATGTCATTGCTACTGCCCTGATGTAGAGTTCCATCTTCCTCACTTGCTTGGGACAGAGATAGCTGAGCTCCCTTTTTTCTGGACAGGAAAGTAACCCCCTGGTCAGTCTGAGGAACTGAGGACATTGCTTCCATACAGTCTCCTAACTAGCTGTGAGGCAGCCCGGAAGAAAATGCAGAAGGTGTCCTGTAGACAGCTGTGATTGGATGGCTGTCAGCAGTCTTGTGTGTGGCCAGGGAAGGTGATCTCTTGCGACCCAGGAGCCAGAGCTGGAGGCTGAGGCGGAGGACAGACTTTGGGAGTTCAGGGCTGCTTAGGAGGAGGTGCAATGGATGGAGGGTGGAGGGGGCCAGAGAGTGATGAGTCTAGTACAGTATCTGTTCACAAAGCGTCACCTTTGAGTCACTGCTTCCCACCTCCAGAGTTAACAAATAAACCATCTGACTCACGATTTGAAATCCCCACATCGCTTAACTGCATGATCAACAGCAACAGAGGCCGCCAGGCCTCTCGGGCCACTGTTGATACAGTTCCTGCTTTCTGGGCTTCTACTTTGAGGAATCACAAAATACAGGGTAGAGCAAAAGTGTCAAAATGGACCTATGGAACCAGAAATGCTGGACCTTACCCAGAACCTCAGCCACTTGAAAAAAGAAATCTTCCAAAGTTCAGTGATCCCTCTGACTCTTAGAGCTAACTAAGTTACTGTTTTGGAAATTTTTAGAGCTTTAGGAATTTGGGGGAGGTACACCTGCCCCTCACTTGGAGTGTAAGAAGGAAGAGCCGTTCAGTAAGTTGAGCAAAATCAGTACTTCTCTCTCTTCAACCTCTGCATAAGATTGTAGTGTCACAAAACAATCAAAAGATATTTTTATCTTTACCCACAGCAAATTGTAAAGCTGCAGATGCACTATGAAGATGAAGGTCTTGCAAAAGGTAACTATTTACAAGATGCACAGATGTGTGTAAAGTTCGTGGATAGGGAAGATAAAAATGGGATGGAGAGGCAGACTCAGTTTCTGGTGCCTGAATTACTCACCGTTAGTGACGGTGGTCCCACCCTGCACCCTGGCTCTCCCTGCAGGGTGCTTCTGATTTCTGCACTATCCCCTGCTGCCTGGAGCAACTGCCGTATCTCCTCCCTGCCTCTCCATCACATTCTTCCTTCCAGGGGATTACCAGCTCCTGGCTGGCTCTGTGAGGCCAACGTTGAACCTGCCTTGGCCCTGCCCTTTCTGCTGGCTGATGACTCCCTCAATTCTCTTGCTTGTGGTGCTGACAGGAGCAGGCTGCGTTCACTTACCACCTACATAGTCTCCTTCAGCTGAATACTTAACTCCACTGGATTGCATGTAGGGAGAGTTGTTGATTCACCAAATGAAAATACAGAAAGTCCAGTTAAACTTGACTTTCAGGTAAACAATGAATAATTTTTATAGTATCATGATGTGCCATGTAACATTGAGATGTGGTTACACTAAAAAATTCTTATTTATCTAAAGTTCAAATTGAACTGTCTTGTGTTTTATCCAGCAAGCTTCTTTTAGAGAACAGAGATTCCCAGTTTAGTTGCCTAATCCAGGAAATGTATTTTCTTTTAGAAAGAAGCATAGCCATAAAAAGAAGGGTGGGCTTCCTGTGTGCAGCTGTGCAGCCTGCCATGCAGTCTCAGCCACACACTGTTGTGAACACTTGAAACGGTATTAGCCTGAACCATGGAAAAGCACTCAGTTTGAAGCCTTGGTGAGAAAGAGAAAGTAAACTATCTCATTCATAATGGTTACATGCTGAAATGATTTTGGATGCACTAGGTTAAAAAATACAGTTACAATTCATTTAACCTGTTTCTTGTTTTGAATGTGGCTACTAGAATATTTCAGACGACACAGGTGGCTTGCATTTGTAGTTCAGGTTTTACCTTCCAGTGGATGACACTGGCCCAGACTGAGCCAAGGTAGTGAGATGGAATGAACCTCAGATCAACAGCCAGGAGCCAGCCTGCCCAGAATGCAAGGGAAGCTCCTCGTTACAAGCTGATTGTGGCTGAGTGGTGTAGCTGGTACAGACTCCTTGAATGAAGTTGTCATATTTATTTTCCATGTTGACAACAACGTGCTGACAGTGGGATGCTTACACAATGATGAACTGTGTCGTGTGCCTCCTATTATGTTCACTGCCGGCTGTGGGATGATGGTGGGTTGGGGCATGGTGTGGGGACAGGACGGGCAGCTGGAGGAGGGAGGGAGTTGGGAAAGGGCCTGCCTCCTGGAAGCTTCTCAGAGTTGTTCTTTTTTTATTTCTTCTTTTGGTTTATGATGCAAATTGATGGTGGCAGGGCAACTTTGACTATATTTGCTAGAAGCAGATGTCTGCATTAATTTAGAATTTTAGAGATTGAAAACCATAGAGTGTGGCACTGGGGAATATGGAAGAAGCCAATGAAAATTTTGTCAAACAAATTAAATCCCTGCAAATCCCCTGACTTCTGAAAATTATTTATAGAACTCAGTTCTGAAACTGGGACATCTTTTTATAACTGAAAATATTTTGAGATTTCAAAATTTAGATCTAGGATGTAAATTTTTGATATGCCTCTCCCCTCCCCCTAACATCTTCCTGAGGTTCCTGGAAAGTAAAGAAACATGAGTGACCGGGTGTGGTGGCACACTCCTGTGATCCCAGCAAAAGGAGGCTGAGGCAGGAGGGTCACTCTGAGTTTGAACACAGTGTGGGCTACAAAAGTGAGTTCAAGGCCAGCCTGCACATCATATCAAGAGCCTGTCTGAAAAAAGAGCTAGAGAGCGAGAGCGAGAGCGAGAGTGAGAGCGAGAGCAAGAGAGAGAGAGAGAGAGAAGAGGAAAGAAACATTAGTGAACATGAAGCAAATGAAAATGCAGGACTTCCTAGAGGCCAAGCCTTGTTTGATAATAAAAGAACTTGGTCTTTCTCCAAGCTCCATTAAAAATCCGTATGCCAGCCATGTCAAACTGAAGAGTCAAACCTTGGCTGCAGGATCTGCCATCTGTTAATTTCCATTTTTTTCTGCTTGATCTCTCCACCTATTACCCAGGTTGCCGCAGTGCCCTCCACAAATGGCATATCACTGGATCCTGAGATTATTACACTGAAGAGCTCAGATACTGGCACTCAGCAAAAAGTCCTATCCCTTATCAGCTGGCAAGCAGCCCTCCCACCCCTTCATCCTCCAGTAGGCATTACTGTCATTATTCTGAGGACTATCGTAGTACACGGCTGTTCAGCAAGAGAACTGTTGACACTGGCTGGTAGTACAAGGCATAGAACAGAGGTACAAGGGCTGTGTGCCAGATGACATCTGAGGAGAAGAAGAATGTGTCACTTCTTGAAGCCTTGAGATTTCAGGTCCAGAAGGGACTGAATGTTGTGGTGGATTGACACCCAGTGGTCAACTTGTAACACCCAGCTGAACTGACTAAGGGTGGTGCTGGGTGTGGGAGGCCCACCTGGGGATTGTTGCCCACAGCATAAGAGGCACAACTGGAGAAGAAGAAAAAAGGCTGTTGGGAGCTGGTAGAATCTTTAAGGAGCTGTTGGTTTTCTTGGAGGAGCTTATCCTGCTGGCTTTCCTGATGAACTTGGCTATTTTCATCCTCCAAGAAGATCAGGACCTTGTTGGTACTGAGAATGGCTTTGGTTCACTTTGGAGGAGCTCTGGTCCTCATTTTGAGCATTGCTTCCTGGCTTCAGAGGGGAAGATGGTGCTCTGCCAGTCGCCAGGAGAAGCTTGCTGTGTTGGCTTTCTTGATGGGAACTCAGCCATCTTGATCATCAGAGGAGCTCTGGACCTCACTGTTGCTGAGGATGGCTGTGGTACGTTTCAGGAGAGCTCTGGTTCTTCTGAGCATCACTTCCTGGCTCCAGTGAAGATCCTTCAGCCTGCTAACACAGATCCTTCATCCCACTGGCACAGTCTTTCTAGCTTCCACCACTGACCTTTGGGCCTTCTGAGCACAGATCTGTAAAACAGGCCTGCATAAGATGTTGTTATGGGCTCTAGGTCTTCAGCTGAACTCATGCAGAATTATTGTGGGATCCAGGCCCTCAGCTGATTCTTTGGTCTTTAGGGTGTGGACAGATTTCCTGCACTCTCTTGTATATGATTCTTTGGGTGACTATTATAAATAATCTTATAAAATATGTGTCCTGTATTATATTGTCTCCTTCGCAAAACCCCAAACCAACACAAATGTGTAGGGTGAGTGGTAGGTGATGACCAGGGAGTCTGGATGGGTGGGAAGGTCTTGCTGCTACCCTTCCCATGGGGAATTCTGGCTTGCCTAGAGAGGAGTCTGAAGCAAAGGTATTTGGCTTGGAGTTCTGACAAATGAAGCTGGACATTCTCAGGAAGCTTGTCATCCGTTGCGCTTGTCATCCCTGTCCTAGACCAATAGGAAGCTGAGGACATAATGCAACTGCCTAGATAGAGGTGTCAGGACAAATAATATTCAGAAGTCTCAGGCTCAGCTCACTAGATAGCCTTTGTAAATGTCAAGTATTAGTGGATAGTTTCCTTTTCCTTGTTTACAACCTAATGCTGGGCTTGTTACTCATCCTTGCGTTTGCACTATTTTGGGATTTAGCAATAGACGGTGCAATTTGTCATGGCGTGTTTGTGGGGGAGTGGCGGGGTCTGGCTCTTAACATAATGGCGGTGGTAGTGTTGTCTGCAAGACAGAAAAGGAGCGGAAGAACTCTAGGTGCTTGGGATCTCCAGTCTTGCTTAAGGCACAGGTGGACCAACAGGTACACTGGTGACAGGGAAGTAGATAATCAGTTCTGTACTGCTGCGTCATGAATCACCTCTAATCACCTCTAAATTAGCAATGCAAACAGCTGTATGTTATGCTCATAATTCTCTGTGTTAGAAACCTGGAAAGGGTGTGATGTGGATGGTTTGTCTCTGTCCCACATTGTGTGGGTCTCAGCTGGAAAGGCTGACCGGTGAGAATGATTTGACAGAAAGGGTGAGATTGATCTGAAGGTTTGTCCACTCGTATATCCTGTTGGGCCTTAGTGAAGACCACTGGCCTGAATACCTACAAAGAGACTGGTGATACAGAAACATACAGCCCCAGGAATTCAGGATACCTCAGGACCACACAGCGGCTGGGGTCCAAGAACAAGAATCTCAAGAGAAGCAGGGGGAAGCTGTGTGTCCCTCTTTGACCTAACCTAGAAATCAGCATCACTTCTCCCACACTCCTTTCATGTAGAAGTCTTTTCCTCAGCTCAGGAGAGTTAGAAAGGCACAAGTCCCCATGCTCCAATAAAAACAGAGTCATTCATAAATGTACGTGCTGTGATGTGAGAGTCAACCCAGAGTCGCAGTAAGAGCCCATTGTCACAAGCCTTGGCTAATTGATACATGTTCATTTGGCTTTCAATTTGTTAGTATTTTTTAATTTAATTATATGCTTAAAACATTTCTTATGGATTGTGAATTCTTAAACTACAATTACAGAGTTAACTTGCTCTTTTCTCTGCTTTTTGTGGGTGTTAAAATAAGAAAACTAATTCAAGGTTTCTTGAAAGTCTGTTGACAGCCAAATTTAAAAATGTAACAATCTGAGACCAAGGAGAAAGAAGAAAAGTATAACCAAGATTATAGAAAAATAAATTTAAATCAGAAGCTGGGCTAAATATAAAAAGGTGACTACTGAGACACTTTCAACTTCTCTTCTGTGGGTTACCAGAAAGGTAGGGAGCTGGAGAGAAGGAGAGTTCGTGCCTCCCACCACCAGGGAGGGAAAGGAGATACGTGACCTATTGCTAAATTGAAGTTGTCTTTTTCTCTAAAGGTAAATTAGAAAATAAAAAAACAAACATCAATCTCTTTTCCCCCACCCCGAACTCTTTCTGTTTATAAGTATATAGTAAGAGGTTTTTCTCTCCCACGTTCCTACCTGTGTTAGTTTATTGCAAGAAATGTGTACAAGAATTGAAAAGTTCTGACTAGTCAATTTATAATGAACTTTCAACAGATTATTGTAGTTCTATCTCAACTTGGCCAATATCTTTAAGAGTGCACTCTGTTCTAAAAGTAATTGTGTGTCTGTCTTTTTTGTTTGTTGGTTTGGGGTATCTGAAGAAATTTTATTTTTCCTTTTATTTTTATCTGGCTCTTTTGGTCTCCCACATGAAAACCAGTTATCAGAGTTTTAGAAATAGCTAAGTCCAGTAAAAAGATTATAGAATGAGGGTCAAGAGACTTCAAAGTCACATGGGACTTTCAAATAGAAGTCTTAGAGTCTGAGAACATAAATGTTATGTATGATTTAAACTGTGTGTGTTTCTATATATGAATCTTAATTTATATGTTCTATTTAGGTAACCTTATAGATAAGCAGACACTCATGATATTAGCTCAAATGCTTGTGATTCACATAGCTTAACAGCAGGCCAATTTAAATCAGTTGATCAGTATAAAGATATTTTAAAGATTGGTGACATGTTTCCATCCAGATTGGTAGATAATCTAGATAACAAAGATAAGGTCCAAAATTAATTTCATAAATGCAGTGCTTATTGTCTGTGTGCAATAACTTATTAATTTTTCCTTGGTCAAAGATAATATACAAAATAGTTTAAAATGTTAACTGTTATGATGAGTCATCAAAAATAATTGCTAAGGTAATTAAGAGACGACCTGTGAATTTAGGGAACCATTAGACAAAACTGCTCTCTGTAGGTGAAAGAACAGTTGCCTAGAGCAAAATTTGTCCATTTCCTCCACTGATGGTTGGCTGGTCCAGAGTTCCTAGGGTCTTATGTTGTCACACATAGTTATTAAATAACTATGGCATAATTTAGCTGGTTATAAGTAAAAGGTTAAGCTCTGTGTCTAAAGCAATAAGGTTTTCTGATTAGGATATCCTTGGTTAAATTTATATCTATTGGCTTTAATTAAATAAGCATTTTGTTCTTGTACAAATGAGATACACTTGTACTGGGGAATAAATCTATATGCAGTCCTTAATACTGTTTCCTAATTTATAAAGGTTCTAAAGATATCTTTTAATTCCTGTCAATACAGAATTGACAAGAATTCTGTATAAACCTGTTAAAAAATTCTAAATTTAAGGTAAAACTTTAAGGTATAAAACTAAGTAAATATATGCAAAGACTTCCATATAGCCATGATTCTAATTATTGTTAATTTCATTGCCTTAGTTACTTTTCTTTTGTTGCTGAGAAAAATACCTGACACCCAAAATGAAGGAAGGAAAGGTTTATTTAGCTCACAGTTTGTGGAGGTTTCAGTTCATAATCAGCTGGCTCCAAGGCAGGGTGGCACATGGCAGAGGGGCAACAGTTCATGACAGCAGAAGACAGCAAAAACAACAAGAGCAAAAAGGGAGGAGTATGAAAGAAGGCTGTTCCTGTCCTTTATATTGTGTATAGGCTTCCCACCCTGTCTCATGCTCATAACCCCAACACTAGACAATGAATCAATCACAAACTCTAAATTCAGCCACCTCTGAAAAGCACCCCCCATGACTATGTGAGGCTTTGGGAGACATGCAGACACAAACCATAACACTCATGGAATATTAAATAACTTTATGCTTTCTCCAGGTGTGTAGGTCTTTTTAAGATACAGGACTTGAGACATTTTATCATACTGATAACCCCCAAACTACAGTTGTTCATGATGGTGGACTTTTTCAGGTTTATGTGATCATTATATACTTGTGTTATGATCATTTCATGTGCCTACACAGTTGTAACAATGTCACTATAATGATTAGAGATTAGGCATTAATAACTTTAATAACATGTAAAATCTATAAAACACATGAGCACACTGTACTAAAATATGACTGATAATGAACAAATGATCAAAAGATAGCAAATTAGGTAAAAGTTTCTGTATGCATTTAATACCTTATAATTAGATAAAGATAATTGACTAAAGAGTCATTTTATACTAAGATAAAAATTTAGATGTTTTTCAGATATAATAACAGAAACGCAATGGTTCTAATATAATGATGTTTTCATGATTGTGGTGATAATATGTTATGTTGTTCTCAACCTCAAGTTATCTCTATAAAACTTTATAGCTGTTATCTGTTAATAATCAGCAGGAATTCAACTTCTAAGACAACCATAGTTGATAAGGAACAACAGTTCCCGGGTCAGGGTCATACTATATATTTCAACGTGCTTACCATCTAAATAAGATCATAAGATTAAACCTACTCTTCTCACAGCAATATTGGTTTAACTGATCTCCTGGGTGTTTAACAACTGAAGTTCAGGGACCAATGTAAAAATGTAATTGAACTAAGAGGACAGCTAATGTTTTGACCCTGGCCCTTCAAGCTCAACAAAGACCTAGGACAGTAGGAGAATTATCCTACAAGATCCTACAACTTTAGTAAGTCAACCAATCTCCTGAGCAAGAAGATTGTTAGACCCCAAAGAACAGAAATCAACCAAAGTACAATGTACTAAAAAAAAAGGGTCACTAAAGACAAATATCTTCTATGCTGCCATAGGAAGCTATATGGTCAAACAAGACTGTGACCCATCCTGGTAGGTAACACTCACAGAGGAGCTAAGGCATACTACACATGGTCTCACAAATAACCCCTGGAAAGCCTTAGCTGGACCTTGATATTTGGCATAAAAAAGAGGTTAATTTTGATTAATACTAGCCACACTTTAACTTGGTCTTGAACACCTAGCAGAAAAGTATAATCAAAGGTATAAAATTATAGAAGTATAAACTAGACATAAACAGGGGCCTCCAATTGCTAATCCTTGCTGGCAGTTTCCAGCCAGACTGGGAGACAGGTCTAAGAGCCTGTTAAATTGTCCTTTCCATTCTAGTGCTTATGCTTTGGTCATATGTGCTTTAAGGTTTATTTATTCTCGCCTAGAGACTTCCCTTACCAAACCACATGCTCCATCTTATACAGTTGACATGCTCCAGATGAAGGAACACAACAGAGAGAATGAAGTTCTGCTTGGAGAGTTTGAAGAAAAAGAGTACAAAGATATGAGAGGGGGTATTGTGAGAAACTGTGGCCTTGTCTTTTCTATCAAAGCATATGAACAGGAGTGCTTCCATTTTAAACTTTATTTCACCCTAGGTTGCCCTCCTCCACCTCGTGTACCAGGGTTGCAGTTGTTACAGTTACAGAAATAGCTGCAGTTTGGGCTCTGGAAACACCTCCTGCCAAGGACATTCAGTTCCTGGTGTCCCCAAACCCCCTTAGCAACCTGGCAAATCTTTAGGTTTTCCTCTTTTGAAATTCTCTATGAGTGGCCCCTTCCTCTTATTGAAGGCAAAAGAGTGTATTTAAAGGAGTATAGGAACTCCATTCTGAGACAATAGATGCAGGTGTTAGGCTCAGACTTAGCCACCCTACACCAATGGGGTAGGGAACAATTCCCCGTGAGTTTGATAACAGATGCTCACTCTTTCAAGCCAGGGGGTGCTGTGAGGGTAAAAAAATGGACTGTCCAACCCCTGAATCCTCTCTGGAGAGGCCCATGAACTGTGATCCTAACAACTTCAGTTAGGATCTTCACTTCACTTCAGTTGTTAGGATCCCACCCCCACTGCAGCAAAGGTGGGTGAGATTGTCCTGGGATTCACTACAGTGGAGTGTGTCCCTGACTCATCAGTGCCATGCAAGCTGATGACCTGGAAGGAGCAGACCACGGCCTCAGGAATACCATTGAAAGAGGACAGCCCTGTTCCAGTCCCTCTAGAGGCTGACTAGTCTGCCCATGGCAGAAGCCTGAGGCTGCTGCTGACTGCTGACACAGATGGACTACATTCTTTTTGTGACTGACTACCTGCAAGGTACTGCCACCCCTTAGTCTCAATTAGATTTGGCTCTCTAGCCTTGCTTTTTGCAATAGCCCTTGTCAACTGGAAATGTGGGGAGAGGTGCCAGCTGGCCTTCACCTTCTTTGTGTGGGTGGGAGGTTTTGCTGGTATTGGCTACTTTTACTCAAGGGCCCTATTGGTGAGCCTGATTTCCCCATCATGTGACCCATGTCTTGGCCTAACTGTGTCAGGTCAGGGAGTTACTTGGACTTCACCACACCCACTTCTTATGCTTTGGGGGGAACCAAGAGACCTGCACACATAATAAGACAACCTATTCCATCTGCCAACATGAAAATCAGTACACCTGTTTCAATCCAGAGTACTCCCTGACTGAGGAATGGTTCAAAATCTGACACTCCCAAAGTGAAGGATCATTAACAGAACCCAGGTTACAAATCCCCCCACCAGTATTGGTATGTTTTAATGAGTGTGCTGTCATTAGTAAAAATCCCTGGATGGTCCTAAAATGTGGAGAATTACCATGGAAATGAGAAATAGGCTCAGTGATAAGTATATGTATGAATAGGCCTGGCCTCAATCTGCCTGTTAGGGTGACTGCTGGGCTTATTGCCCATATTGGAGCTGTGTCTTGGGCCACATGGAAGGGTACAGATAAGGCAGCACTCTTCCAAAAGGGGCTGCCACTCTTATCTGTGAATTGGGAACCTGTAACCCAAAGTGGGAAAATGGCCTTCAAATTGGGATGAATCATATGAATGAATTACATGAGTGATATGGCATTGAGCCAAGGACTGTACTAATTGCAAGAGGGTTGCTAACATCCAAATGGCCACATTTTATCAGGTTTTTCAGTCATTTTATAAGGAAATTGTATCCCCCCCCAATCCTGACCACAACCAAAGGCTTGTTTTTAACTCTAGCGGAGACTTAGCTCAGACCCTGAAGGCCTCTTCTTGCTATGTATAAAGGGGACCAAACATGGGCTGATCAATAGCCATGGGCAGCTAGAGAATTAGATCCCTGTGAACTTTATACTGAAACAGGGTACCCCAGCTCCACCACAGGGATTTGGCTTCTCAAAACCTTAATAGCAAAGACACTGTCTTGCCCAGTGGGGAGGATGGTTCAACAAGGAGGAAGCCTAATGTGTCTTAGTCAAAAGTCCTACCTATAACTCAATGTCCTGGAAGACTCAATGGTCGGGGTCCCTGACTACTTGGAATGAAACCCTCACCCCTTGTCCAATTTTTCTCATCGAAGGGGGGCCTGGGAAGATGTCTACACAGAATCAATTGATGGACCCCAGACTGACTGAACTGGATATGTGAGAGTACCATATATGCTGTACTTGCCCCAAACTGGTAAGTGTCTTGTGTATTAGGGACAATCTACCCCATTTGCCAGGACAGAACATCTGGGGGTCCAAGTGAATGGGGACAGAAGGCCCATAGAAAATGATATGCTTAGCAAATTGGCAACTGGAAAGACAACAAATAGCCCCCTGCATAATGCATTGTCATGGTCCTGCCAGCTGGGTAGAGGATGGGTCCTGGGGCTACTTATATGCAAAACTATGTAATTAGACTGCAAGCAGTTGTGGAAATTATAACTACTGAAACTGCCAAAGCTCTTAACTTGTTAGCCAAACAACAGACCAAAATGTGCACTGCTAGCTATCAGAGTCACTTGGCCTTAGATCATCTGCTGTCTTCCCAGGGAGGAGTTTGTGGAAAATTTAACCTAAGCAACTGCTGCCTCCAAATAGATTATGAGGAAAAGGTTATAGAGGAGATTACAGATCAAATGAGGACTATTGCTCACATTCCAACTCAGACCTGGAAAGACTGGGACCCTAGGGAACTGTCTAGGGGATGGTTTTCAATTTTGGGGGATTCAAAACCCTCATCAGTATTACACTCCTGATTTGGGGAATTTGTTTGAACCTGTCTCACCTGCCTTCCCTGGTTATATGTTCCCTCTCCAGCCTCACTGAGATGACGGTCAAAAGAAAACGGCCACACACACGATGATGTTATGGAAATACAAACCTCAGGATGACACTCTTTGACCCAAAATAGGATGGGGTCTGAGCATCAAAGGGGGAATAGGTAGGGCCCCTCCTGATGTGTCTAGGTGGAAACTTTCTGCAATGTAACGATATCGGCCTCTGTGTACACATGTACAGTTCTGATGTAACTCGGCAACATAAATCATACAACCAGACTGTAGGAGGTCAGTGTATGCCCATGTGAGGGAGACAAAGGCACAGAAATTGGAGAAAAGGGTGCAACTGTGTCATGTTCTGCCCTCAGCCTTTGGATACCAATCTGCTGGGTCAGTACCAGCATGAATAGAGCTGCTTCCTGGGAAAAAGGCCTTGGTGCCCCATTTCACTAAATGGAAATCTGCAGCAAGAAAACATCCTGAGTTTTCAATTGAGTAGTTCCCCCTCAGAGCAAGAATACTTTAACTATTTTTTTATAGTTTATATCCGAGTAAGACTGAAGCAATGTACATAAAAAAACTACCAAAATAAAATAAAGAACCCCAGACTATACAAATATGTGATCAACAAATGCTCAAATTTAAAAATGTATTACAGTAAAAAACACATTGCTATTCACTCTTCCAAATACTCCCTCTTCTTCAAACACACTTATTCCATCGTTCTTGCTGCTTTCTGAAGCACTGCTGGAAGTCTTTTCTCATGAGTATCTTGAGTTGCACTGCCATGCCGGCCTTGATGTCTTGACTGTGGGGAAAGCCAGAAGTCACACAGTGCCAGATCTGGTGAATAAGGGGGATGAGAATGCACCATAATGTTTTTATGGGCCTGCCTTACTCCGCAACGGCTTCTCTGTAGTTTTTACTACATCTTGTAAGACGCTTACAGAACAGCACTCTAGAACTGCTTCAGAAAGTGGTAAGAACAGTAGGATAAGTGTGTTCAAAGGGAGGGGATTCACAGCAAGGTGTATTCTGCTGTAACAAATTTTTAAAAATTTAATAATTCACTATATATTTCAAGCACACTGCATACGCTGAAATTAGGTGATTTAGTGATAATAGTTCAATATTAAATTTTCTCTGAGAGACATTATAGAATACGCTTTTATTCAGCTGTGTCTATGTTTTATATGTCTTTGGAAATATACAAAAATCTAAGTGTTTTCTTCTGATAATATTTATTTACAGCAGCTTTAAAGATGAAGTATTTTTTAATGTTGTACTGTTACTTAGAAAGTATATTTAGAACAGAATGCTTGAAGTTGAAGAGTCTTGAGCAATCATTAATTCTAGTTTTGTTCTTTGCCTATGAAGGTCAGAAGCTCTAAGCTGTCTTTCCTTTTTTTCCCTAAGCTTTCTTAAGAATCTCTGAAAAACAACCAACTAGCAAGCTGAATATAAGGGAGAAGAATATTTGCAGAATAAGGGAGAATGATTTAATACACTTATTATGCAAAATATATATTATGAAATTTAACCATCTTGTAGCATGGAACACGTCTCCTTTTTTAAGGTGCAGAATATTTCCTTGTATGTGTGAACCATATATCTTCAGGCATCTGTTAATGGACATTTCATTTGTTTCCACCACTTTGTTATTGCAACAAGAATTTCTGTGCAAACATCTCTTTAGGATTCTTAGGGAATTCTTTAGGATTCTTTTTTTTTTTTTTTTTTTTTTTTTTTTTTGGTCTTTTTGAAATAGGATATCACTATTCATTTTTTAGACTGGCCTTGAATTCATTTTGTGGTCCAGGCTGGCCTTGAACTACAGTCATCCTCCTGCCTCAGTCTCAGCCTCCTGTGTCCTGGGATTACAGGCATGCACCAACCACACCCAACTGTAAAATTCTTATGTGAAATCTTTTGGATGTACACTGAGTGGTGGGATTACTGGATAGTTCTATGATAACCATAGTTCTCTTTGTAAATGTGCTGCCAAAGCAAGCACCCATAGTTCTATATTCAGCTTTTAATTGCTCTAGTTTCTAGCTTTAATTTTTTGAGGTACCTCCGTACTGTTTTACTACCAACAGAATTTTACATTCCCACCAGTGATACACAAAGCTTCCCATCTCTCTGCATGCCAGCAACACTTGTTATTTTTCATTCTTTTGATAGTGGCCATAGTTGTGAGTTAAAATCTCACTGTGGTTTTGTCTTCTTAATAATTACTGATGTTGAGCATCTTTTCATGTAACATGGATATTTATAAGGTGAAATGGGCAGAGGGTATAGCTCAGTGGTAGATTACATGTCTGGCATGCCTGAGGCCCCAAGTTCAAAGCCCAGCACCACAAAACAAACAAAAACTCATATAAGGAAAAATGTTTTGTGCAGAATAATATGGGGGAAAAACTAAGGTAGGCAGGTTGATAACAAATCTTGTGCCATGGTAGAAACACATTCTTGAGCTGGTGTGTAACTCAGTGTCAGAGAGCCTGCCTCGATGTGTGAGGTCCTGGGTTTGAGCCCCAGTGCTACAGAAATGAAAATCAACACTCCTCCGAATTCCTTCTCTTTTTTTATGCTGGACTGTACCTGAAACTGCCCTCACAATTCAGTCACTTTTTTCTTGTCCGACATTATTTTACCGTAATTGTTTTTTCTGACTTGATCTCCACAGACAGGTAAATTTTGAATGTTTGAGTCATTGCTTGTCAATATTGATATTACAAAGGACTCAGGAGATTTTCTAATTCCAAAAACCCCATTTTATAGGTGAAAAAAATGGATTAGGGACTGAAATTCAATTGAGAAGATTAACATAAAAAGAAAATGATTTTAATTGCTTAAAATATTTTTTCTACATTTTTAATTGACAATTAAAGTTGTATATATTTAAGGCATATAGTGTGATGATTTGGTATACATATATACTTGAAATGATTTGCAAAATTATTTTAGTTAACACATTTGTCATTTTACATAGTGTCCGCTTTCATGTATGTGTGTTGTGAGAACATTACGGTCTCCTTTTTTTTTTTTAAAGCAAACTTTAAGTATATAGTACAGCCTCATTAACACGCTGTATTTTAGACCAGATCCATAGAATTCGTCCTTTTTGGGAGGAACTGGGTTCTGAGCCCAGGGCATGTGGATTGAGCGACATCCTCTGTCCTCACTTTATAAAATTTTGAAACAGGGTCTCGTTAAGTCACTGAATTGCCCAGACTGGGCTAGAACTTGTAATCCTCCAGCCTCAGCTGCCCAGGGTGCTGAATTAGACATGTGTCCCTGTGTCCTGCTAACTTGTTTATTTTATGACTAAAGGTGGTACACTTTGGCTACCTTTATACTTTGACTATTTCTATACTCCTTCAGGCTTTAGGGAATTCCTGTTGTCTTCTATGAATATGACTTTTAGATTCTACATATAACTGACATAATTCAGTATTGCTGTTTTTCTGTCTGGCTTATTTCACTTAACATAATGCTTTCAGAGATCATCCACGCTGTCACAAGTGTCAGGATTTCCTTATTTTTTGTTTGTTTTTTTTTGACAAACTCTATGGTGGTCTTGAACTCATTATGTGACCTAGGCTGGCCTCAAAATTGTAGTGATCCTCCTGCCTCAGCCTTTTGAGTGCTAGGATTATAGGTGTGTGCTATCATGCCTGGGGGGATTTCTTCATTTTTTATGGCCAAATAATATTTCATTGTGTGTATGCACAGTGGTATGTATTAATACTTTATCTATTCCTGTATTATAGACACTTAGTTTGTTTCCATGCCTGGCTACAATGAATAACGTTATAATAAACATGGTGATGTATGTATCTCTTTAAGGTATTGATTTAATTTCCTTTGGTTATATACTCAGATGTGGGATTGCTGGATCATACAGTAATCCTACTGTTAATTTTTGAGGAACATCTACAATCTTTTCCATAATGGCTGTTCTAATTTACATTCCTACCAATGGTGCACTTCCTTTTTTCCTGCATCCTTGCTGATATTTTTTATTTTTTGTCTTTCATTTAATTTCTATATTTTATTAAGGCTTAAATAAATCAATAAAAGACACTGTAGAAAATAGTATCTAGTAATCAAATTGGTGGAATAGGAAAGAGGACCTAAAACCCGATTTATATTTTTCTGATCACTTGATTTTTAACAAAGGTGACAAAGCAGTCCAACAGGGAAGAAAACTCTTTTCAGCAAGTGGAGCCAGAATAAAGCAGTTGAATATGCATATTGTGAAAAATGAACCATGACCCCACCACCTCACCAAAGTGAATTTGAATTGGGTCATGGACTGAAATGTAATAGCTAAAAAGTACAAAGCTTTTTTTTTGGTAGAAAATATAGGTGCATATCTTTGTGATATGTCTGCAGCCAAAGGTTTCTTAGATCCCAGAAATCAAAACCCTTTTAAAAGACCCAAAATTTAAGTCCATCAAAATTAAAACTCGTCGTGGAAAGATCCTGTTCATAAGAATAACTAGTATCAAATGGCATTTATAAAGTAGCTTTGTAAAACTAGGTTAATAGATGTAACGGTTTTTCTTGTCTAGTTCTGATAAATTTCCTAATACATGTGAAGGGGCAGTTTGCTGTGGTTTTGATTTGCGTTCCCTTGTCATTAGTGATGGCGAGCCCTTTTCAGGTACCCGATGGCCCCTTTGTATGTCATCTGTGGAAAGATATGTATTTAGGGCCTTTGTCCACTTTTTAATTAAATTGAGACTTTTCTTTGGTTGGTTTTATTTATTTATTTTTTGCTATTCAGTTGTGTGAGTTCCTTATCTCTATTGGCTATTAATGCCTGTGTCAGATGTATGTTTGGGGAACAGATTCTGAAGGACAACTTTTTATCCTGATTATTTCCTTTACTTCTCAGAAGTCTTTAAAAAATTAAATTCTAAAAAAAAAAAATTAAACTCTAGTTCTCACGATGAAAATGTCCTATAAGAACTAGAAATATCAAGAGGATTCAGTTGCCAAAACTCTATGAGCATATTTTGAATAATTGCTACAATCTTCCTAAGTCTCTTCAAGATATTTTGTGCTATCATCCCCTGATCCCTGTTTCCGGCACTAGTGGGGACTGAACCCAGAGTCTTTGCACTGAGCTACATTCCCAGCCCTTCTTTATTCTGATACAGGTTCTTACTAAGTTGTTAAATTGCCCAGGTTGGATTCAAACTTGTGATTGCCCTGCCTCAAATTTCCAGAGTGCTGGATCTATGGGCATGTATCACCATGCCAGTTCTCTTCTGTAGCTCTGATGAAAATCTGTGAGTGCTAGAGTTTGAGACTCAAAATAGATTGCTGGGTTACCATTCCTTATACTTAAAACCTTCACTAACCCTTACTTTTGCTTCTGTTTTGGCACAGAGAGCACCTTCACGTATGTGACATCATGATAGCACAGTGTTAGAAACATGA
The DNA here is from genome assembly GCF_000276665.1 of Chinchilla lanigera. NCBI lineage: Eukaryota > Metazoa > Chordata > Mammalia > Rodentia > Chinchillidae > Chinchilla > Chinchilla lanigera. The sequence continues at coordinate 6,279,077 of NW_004955501.1, forward strand.
AACCAGGTCAGTTCAACTTCCCTCTTGCGGAAATTGGTGTTCTGGGCTCCATAAATTATAAAAATTTTGAATATAGATGTAATCCTCAAGGTTAGTGTAGACCTGACTATTCTTTCTGGAGTATGCTGTGTGTACTAGTTAGAGTTCTCTACTGAAACAGAACCAATAAAATATTCTGTCTCTCTCTTTCTCATATATATATGAGAGAATGAATATTTATACATACACTCATGTGCATATACATATAGGAAGAAATTTACTATGAGAAGTTCTCTCTTACAGAAGCCGAGAGGTCTGAGTACCTCCAGTTAGTAAGTGAGAGACCAGGGACAGCTGACGGTGTGCTTTAGTCTGACAGCTGGCAGGTCCAGATCCAAGAAGACCTGAGGTTTTCAGAGAAGACTGACTTCCCAGCTCAACACAACCAAGTCTGCTTTAAGTAAGTCCCCCATTTTGTTTTACTTGAATCCTAAATTGATTGGATAAGGGTCATGTAGGGAGGACAATCTACTTTATTCAGTCTCTTGATCAAATGTCAGTCTCATTCAGGAAGATGCAGAATGTCCCACAGTTACACTCAGAATAATGTTTAACCAAACATGCGGACTCCCTGTGGCACAGTCCAGCTGGAATCTAATGATTGCCGTCACCCTGCGGCTACCACAGAAAGTGTCTGCGGTGACTCTGGGGACGCATGCACACACTTACTAACTGTGTGACCTGGGACAAGTTATTTACCTTCACTGTGTCTCATTTGCACCACTTCTAAAGTGACAATGACAACAGTTCCTCTTTCATTAGATTGCTTTGAGGATTAAATGATTCAGTAATTAAAAAGTGTTTAGAAGCTTGTCCAGCATGTTATAAGTGTAGTAGGAGTTAAATTTAATTTTAACATATTTCAATGGTTATGTACTTATTTTGATGTGCAATATAAAGAAATACAAATGATATGATTTCGAGGATATTTTTGCTTAGGAGGAGGCTAGTGAAAAAACTGTGAGTTGATTTTGAGGCAAATATTAAGTTGATACTAGGATAGGAATTCTATAGGAATGATAAAAATTATGACAGTGAAAAGTGAGTAATTAGAGCTGAGAAATACCATGGATGAGAAAAAATCAGCTAATGTCTAGAGTGAATCAGGTAATATCCAGAGTGAAAACTCACCTAGTTTATTTTCTTTGGCAGTGCAGGATGTGAAACCAAGGGCCTCACACATACGAAGCCAGTTCTCTACCCCTGAGCTACATTCTTGGCGCCTGGCCTAGTTCTGAGAGATTTCCCCTCAGAATGTAACTGAGGACACATAACATTCACTCCTGAAACTAGAGAAGTCTGCAGAGAACCAGGACTGCTGATGACCCTCTATACAACAGCAGCCCGATATTTATCCTACAGACGTTTCTCCAGTGCCGTCATCATTCTGGACAGTGGGGGCTTCCAGAGGGCCTGGCTGGTAAGGACCCTTATGCAGAGTGGGCCGCAGTCCAGATGTTGTCACTGTTAGGCCTGTGACATTAAGCAAGGTTGTTCAGCTTCTCTGGACCTTTTTCCTTAGTGTGCAAAAGAAGTGGTTGGAATACATGATCTCTAAATCTCCCCCAGTGCTGGGATTTTTCAGTGGCAAGCACATGGTGTACCTGTTACTGCTAAAATCTCAACTCCCACCAATGACCATGGTGAGAAAAGGACAATGGACCATGCACGCATGGTGATTCTTCTCTCAGCTCTCATTTGCAGCCTGAGATAGGGGAGTTGAAGAATTCCATGTAGGCTCTGCCCTGTCCTCTGCTTCCAACGAACCCTAACCCTGACACAAGGGTGACCCCAAACAGGATCTTTTGGGAAGCTTGTAATAAGCTATGTGGTCTGCAAAATTGGCAGAAGAGAGATTTCCCAGTAGGACCAAACATGCAAGATTTCCAAAAGAATCACTTGCACAGTTTGTTAGGGTAAAAAAGAGATGTTTACAAGGTCAAGAAGTATGGGTTGCTGTCATTGTGATTGCATTTGGAAGTTGGAAAGGCATCTTTGGTTCTGGGTCAGGGAGAAGCAATTTACTTAGCTAATGAAAAGTCTGGGACTTGTCTGGGCCTTGTTTCTCTTTATTACATGACCTTTTGGAGCTGACTATACTCCCTGTTTCGAGCAAATGATTTTACATCAGGGTGTAATTTAATGCCCATCTGTTTTTTGGGCAGTGGGAGAAGGTATCCGGGGGACTGAACCCAGAGCCTTCACAGTGAGCTACACCCTAGCCATTTTCACTTATTTACTTTTAAAATTTTGAGACAAGGTCTTGCTAGGTCACAAATTCCTGAGTTTGGGCTCAAACTTGTCATCTTCCTGTGTCAGCCTCCCAGAGTGCGAGGATTACAGGTGTGTGCATCTGACCGCCTGTTTTTGTCTGATTAAAATCATCTTAGAGTTATGGTTTGGAAAAGCTACCTTACACAGATTGTAATTTAAACATATTTTTCATCCAGAGTCAACCTGATGCACCAAACAGTCTAGCAAGTGCCAACTCTGACCTCAGTTCTGTGAGATCACGAAGAGGAATGAGGATTGTAGTTGTCCCAAGCTCTGGGTAAGGAAAGACAGGACAGGAATCCATCACCCACATTATATTGATGGTGCCACTTATGGAGAACCTGATAATTTTTACCTGAAACTGAGGTTCACTTTATGTGAAATACGGTGAACAAGACTGAGGGTTTGGGGACTGGCAAATCTAAGAAGGATTTCTTAGCTCTGAGAACTTAGTTCTTAGAATCCTGTCGTTTTCATTATAAATCTCTTCTAAAACTTGTAATGCCCAGACTCCCTCTAGGCAACATCATCTCTAATTATAGCTCCCCTGAGTCACTGGAGGCTTTTAAAACCAGAATGCAGAGAGACAGATACGCTATGAAAACAAGCTTATTTCACTGGGGGTGTAGCTCAGGGGTAGAGCATTTGACTGCAGATCAAGAGGTCCCTGGTTCAAATCCAGGTGCCCCCTGTGCATTCTTATTTTTTCTAGAAGAACATGGATTGACCTTAACTTTAGATACTATCTTCTGTGCCTCATGGTTATCTAAATAGCTGATGTCCCCCACATTCTTAGTAACTGGCAAACACCAGTCTAGGCTCTTTACCTTCATTACCTCTTCCATTTATCACTAAAACTTCGTAAGGCATATTATCAGGTTTTCCACTTTGTATCAGAAGACTGGGATTCAAAGAAGCTCAGTAACTTCCTCCAGGTAAAAACACTACTGAAGGTGTTTGAACTCAGAATTTGAACTCAGAACAAATGCTCTCCGTAACTTCAGTGCGTTACCCATAATCTTAAAAGTTTGTGATAAAATCCTACTACGTGATATTCCCAATGTCCATCTAGTTTTAGAACTTTCTTGTTGCAAGAAAATCCCAGAAATTCAGTGTCAGTGCACATACTTCCCTGTACCCTGGACAAAAATCAAGGAATAAAATCTTTACCCATGGGACATTGCTGAGAATAAACATGAAATAGCTTGAAGTTTAGGGAAATGCATGCATTTTTCTCTCTAAAGTTGGAGAAACTGCTAATACTTTCCAAACCTCATTCGCTTACTACAGTTGAGCCACCAGTCCTACATTGGGTTCCTTCATTTAGGACCAAGGCATAGGGCCAGAGGCTGGGCCCTGGTCTTGGTCTAACTCCTACCCATGTTGCTGACGATGCTGTGTCTTCAGGTTGGTTTGAATAACGCACACTGAGAAACCCCATGTACTCGAATGATGCAAGGGATGAGACCAGCAGTGAGTAGGACACAGCCCTGGCCATCAATCTGCTCTCAGGTGGGATGTAGAGGTAAAATAAGAGTGTGCTGAGATATGCCAGCACACACAGACAGAGCAGAGTAGGGTGATCGCTCCTGCCTAGGGGTGTGGAGGTGAAGGAGGGTTTCCAGTAGAGCTGATGGCCAAGCAGGGCTGCAGAGATGCTAGCGCCTCATGGATGGAGGTGGATGCAGGTGGAGGTAGTGGGGAAGGATGGTTACAGTTCCAGGCTAATGATGTGGCCCAGATGGAGGCTGGAGGCAGTGAGAACACAAAACGTGACTTGAGCAGGTAAGGTTTGCAGCTGAAGAGGCAGGCAGGGATGTTGCACCAAGAGATTTAGAATTTGTCGTGAGGGTATTTACAGGGTATGATCAGGCAGACTTAGTTTTCAAGCAGGCTGCTCTGGGAGCAGCGGAGGGGGACTGTGTGGGTGGAAATGGTGGCACTGCCTATGCAGCGGTGGGATGGACTTCTGCAACATCAAAGGTAAAGTCAATAGCAGCCTGTGCCTGACGGGAGCTGGGGAAGAGAGGTGGGAAGACCTCAGAGCCGCCTTAAGTGCTTTGCTTGGACGACTAAATGTAGTCACCAACCAGAATAGGGAGGCCCCCTCAGATGGCTAAGAAGGAGGCCGTGCATTCATCCAGAGCCTTGTCTGGAGTTGCAGTTCCACCGCCTGGTTGCTCTGTGACCTTGGGCTGGATATGTGCACCCCTCTGTGCCTCTGCTTCCTTCCGGCAAAATCTTTATACTAACGGATGCTTATTTTATAAGATTTTTGTGAAGATGATGAGAGTTTGTGGGGAAAACTTAAAAGTGCCATTCTGGGAATATTGCAAATGCCCAGTCCATTTGCACTAGAGTATTATTTTTACAGCAAAGTAAAACTGGGGAAGATGTAAGTTAGGGCAAGTAAGTGACAACTTGGGTTTGGGCATTCTGGGCTTGCAATCTGAGGTCCCTTTTGGGCAGCAGAGTGGAGAGGGTGGGTGGGTATCTGGGGCCCTCAGAGAGCGTATGAGCCAGAGCCACAGCTCAGGCCTTGTCAGGGTAGATTTGTTATAGGGATAGAGATTTCTTTAACCTCTTTGCTCACTCATAGAGATGTACAGGATATTCAGGCTTTTCAGATTGGAACTCCAGGGAACAGAAATCAAAGATGAATTTTGGAATGAGAAGCATCCAGGATTTTGTTGTGTCAGCTGTAGAATGAGACAGTTGACCTGCATGGCATCCACTGAAATCTAATCATGCACAGTACACAGTGCACGCGCATGTCCATGTTTGCCTATCATCTCAGAATGGATGGGAACTCCAAAGTCCATTTATTAACACCCCGTATAGATTTCCGTCTTGTCCCATACTTGGTGGCAGCTTCTAATGCTCAAACATTCATTGATGTGCCCTGAGATCTACATAGGGGCAGTTGGTGGTAGATTTTAAAAGTTGGAAAATTAGGCTGATGCTAGAGCACTGAATTTTAAGTGCTGGAAGTAAATACATTGGTATACCCTGGGAAAAGCAGGAAGTGGTAAGGGATGAACTTAAATTGTAGAATAATCTGAGAAACAAAAGGTATTTGTGAGGTGTGACGTAGGTCAGAAAATTTGAATAAAAATCTATCTCCATAAGCAATATAAACATTATGTACTGCAAATGTATACTAATAAAAGATAAATAAAAATTTAAAAGGCAGAAGAGAATACATGTTTATGTGAAGCCTTTCACTGTGTGGGGGTGTAGCTCAGTGGTAGAGCATTTGACTGCAGATCAAGAGGTCCCTGGTTCAAACCCAGGTGCCCCCTATCGTATACTCTTGCTTCTCCCAGCAGCTTCATTTAAAATCTTGGATCAGAATAAAGTAAGCAACCTGTCCAGGGCTCAAAATGGCACTTATTCCGGGGTTTGTGCAAGAGCCTGGGCTCATTAATTCCCCCACAGTAGAACAGCTGGTTCCTATAAATACACCCTTCCTCCAACACACAGTCACACATGCACTTTTTTATACATGTACCTTTATTTCTTCTTTTTTGTATTACAGTCGTACTAACCAGACCTTTCCCATCTCCCTTTCCTCAAGCTTTTTATTTGATATTGCACAGCACTGCTTATAAATTTTAGATTTACAGAAGAGTTGTAAAAGTAGTATGGAGATGTCACATATGCCCTTAACTCTTACGTGACCATAGTATCTTTTTCACACTATGAAACAAACAATGCTATACTGTTGCTCAAACCCTAACCCTTAATTTACCCGTTCTACAATGTGTATATATTTCAAAATATCATGGTATATATCATCAACAGGTACAGATTTTGTCATTCAAAATGTAAAAAGGAAAGTGTATGTGGCAACTCCAGCTTTGCTCATTTATCTTTACTGTTTCCATGGTTTTATTCAGAGTGCCTGAATTTTTTTTCCACTAATGCTTTTCCTGTCCTAGTATCCAATCCAGGATACCTTGCTGCATTTAGTTTTAAGGTCTCTTTAATCTTCTGCAAAATCTGACAGTTTCTCCTCCCCTCCCTTCCCCTCCCCTCCCCTCTCCTCTCCCTTCTCCTCTCTCCCCTCCACTCCCCTCACCTCTCTTCTCCTCTCCTCTGCTCTCCTCTGCTCTTCTCCCCTCCTTCCCCTCCCCTTCCTTCTCCTCCCCTCTCCTCTGGCCCCTTCCTCTCCTTTTCCCTTTCCCTCTCCTTCCCTTTCTTTTTCTTTTTTGGTAACATTGATGCCTTTGAAACGTCCCAGTCAAATGTTTTGCAGAACACCCTTTACTTTGGGGCTACTTGGGATTTTCTTCTGATTAGACTCTGGTTGTGCACCTTTAGGAAAATTATTATGAGGGTGACATGCCCTTTTCACTGGGTCCTAGAGGTAGAAGGTAGATGCTGCAACATTTTAAGGATTTGCTGAGCTGGTAAACTTTTAGGGGTCCAGTGTCTGGGACATATTAGGAAATACCTTTTAAAGTGATTCCACCTTTTGCTACCTTAAGCTCCTCGTCATACAAAATGAGGCAATATCACTTGGTAGGCATATTTGGATTTTGGTGGCAGTGTATTTATTTGGACATGCTTCTCGAGTACATTTATCAAGTAATAATAACCCATAATACTGCCAGTTTTCAGCAAGTCTCAGAGCAGGAAAAGTGTCTGTAGTAAGTGCAGGCAGCAATGAGGGCGGGACCTCCACTTGGGCATCGTGTCTTAGTGTCTGAAGTGTATGTGGCTAAAGCCAAAGTTAGAATAGAGAGGGGTAAAACAAAAAATAAAATAAAAATTTAAAAAAGGGCTGGGGATTTAGCTCAGAGGCACAGCACCTGCCTGGCAAGCGTAAGGTCGTGAGTTCAATTCTTGGTACCAGAAAAAAAAAAAAAAGCAAAAACAAAAATTAAAAAATAGAATAGGGAGGGGCTTTAGGGAGCAGTTGGCCAAAGGTTACAAAATTTCATTTACACAGGAGGACTAAGTTCAAGACATCTGTGGTACATCAAGGTGCCTGAATAGTACAACGTAAACTTGAACACTGCTAAGAAAGTCGATTTTGAGGGTTCTCACCCCCCCACACACACAAGGCCTGAGGGGATGTATATGTTAATTATCTTGAGTTAGCCATTCCACAATGTATATATGTTTCAAAATAAATATATACAAATTTGTCATCTAAAAATAATAAAAAGTAAAGCGTATGTGGCAACTCCAACTTTGTTAGCTCATCTTTTCTCTTTCCATAGGATGTTGAATTTACCTGTGTTTTATCACAGATACCATGGGGTATTGCAATTCTTATTAAACAAACATTATAGTAAATATATGCCTCAAATCCTTTGGGCCATGACTATTTCTGAGGCTTTTGGATCTCTTTTCTACCCTGGCTGCATGGAGGTAACCCACTATGTGTAGGTTTTATCAGCTTTAGACATGTGAAATCCCACAGTCCCCAGCTCCAGCCCACACTGGGTGTCTCCTCTCCCACCCTGGTTTCCTTCTTGCTGCCAGATGAGAGACCATAGGCCCTTGGGGTCTGCAAGTGCTGAGGAGTTCATGCACTGTCTTGAAAGCTTTTCACTGACAGGATTCAGAATTTCAGGGGCAAATGCTTCTCCTTGGGACAGGCTGTCCTGGGATGCGGTTGTTGATAATCCCCTGAAGAGACAGCTTTGTGAGAGGAAGCAGTCAGTTGCACTTGTACTCGCGTGACCCCAGCCTGGGAACACAGCCTCCATCTGACTTCACTTTCTTTTTTTGCCTCACTTTCCCCCCTCTCATTCCCTTTCATTGCATTCTTTGAAACAAAATAATAGTACAAAAAAAAAGACTTCTGCCTCCAGCTCAAGTTCTAGGATCTGCAGTGCTCAGGTATAGCAGGTGCTATGGATGCTTGGCCAGTTTTTGCTTCAGCCTTTACCACAATAGTTCATCCTTCCTGATTTCAAACTACCAGCTTTCAGCTTTTGCATTTTTTGCCCAAGGTTTTTTGTGAGACAAGGTGGAAGTGCCAGAAAATGAATGGCCTGCAGAGCTGCCCTGAGACAATGACTGACAAAAGCCAATGTTTAAATCCCTGAGGTTCTTTATTCTTCTGAAAGATCACTCGGTGCTGCTACAGCTTCCAGATGGGCCCCAGAGCTCCACACTGGAATTAAACTTTCTCTCCATGGCAGTAATCTGCATGGTCATTCAACCTTTGTTAGCTGCCTTTCCTTTTCTATTCCATCTCCCCTGTCCTATACTGCTGTGGCCTGTAACCACCTCTCCCATAAACTTGCACTCAAATTATTTTTTTAAAATTTATTTTAAAAATAAAAGAAGGAAAACATATTAACAAACAGACATCTATTTACAAAATAGCATAGGAACAGTACAAGCAATACAGAGTTACAGACAAAGTTGTAGGAAATTAACAAGTGTTATTGTATTACATATTGATATCTTCAAAGTGGTTTCTCAGGAAAACAAGTGGAGACATGCAAGATTGATCAAATAAGTAATCATTAAGTGTTCCTTTCTATAAAGAATAGAAGACAGTAGTACTATGCTAGCTATCCTATGTGTACATACATAATTTCCCCTTCTTTCTTTTCTCTATTCCTTAACCCCAGTTGCTCTTTACTTTTGAGCAGTTTCCTTTTGTTTCACAATGTCTGTCATACCTCCTAATTTTTATTCACTCTTTCAGGTTTTCATACTAGTGAGACAATATGTTGCTTACACATGGAGGTCTGGTTTATTTCACTTATGAGTATGGTCTCTAGTTGTGACCATTTACCTGTAAAAG
>NW_004955501.1:6299305-6302639 GCF_000276665.1 Chinchilla lanigera
TTTTTCTCCAGTACCAGGAACCGAACTCATGACCTTGCGCTTGCCAGGCAGGCGCTTTTGCCACTGAGCTAAATCCCCAGCCCCGATCTGTTTCTTTTCTCAAGCAGCTTTTAAGATTCTGTTCTTTTGCTGGAGTTCTGGGATCTTGATTATTATGTCTGGGTGTAGCTTTATTTTGGTTATGACTAGTTGGAGTTCTACATGCATCATTTACCTGTATATCAGGTTCTGTTTCCATGCTTGGGAAATTTTCTGCTATTATTTCTGCAAATATTCTTTTTATGTCATTTGTGTTGCCTCCTACTGTTTCATTGACTCCTATTAGGCTTATATTATTTCTATTTGCCTTGCCTTGTAGCTGTTGAATTGATTTTTCCTGGTTCCCTGTTGATTTTAAGAGATCCCTTCTTTCACAATCACTAGCTGCCATGCTGTCTTCAAACTCTGAGATTCTATCTTTGGCTTCATTCAAGCAATTTTGGCAGCTTTCAATGGAAGCTTTGATTTCCTGGATGTGTTTCTGAATCTGTTTCATGCATTCTAGTTCATTCCTATATTGTTCATTTAACATTTCCATCTGTTGCCTATGTTCACCTTTTTAAAAATATATATTTCTTCTTTAGATGTGCTGAGCACTTCTTTCATTATTATTGTCATTTCATTTTTTGCCTGAGAGATTATTTCTAATCTGATCTTTTCTATGGCCTGATGGAGTTGTTTCTTTACTTCCATTGCAATCATTTCAGCAATTTCAGGTGTGTGTTTACCAAGTTCTCCTATGTCTATGTCTCCTGGAATTGTTCTGAGTGGGGTGGAGTGGGATTGTGTTTTAATCTTTCTTCTTGTTATGTCTGATACCAGATTCAGAAAGTTCAGTCTTCCTCTTCCCTGGAAGCTCAGCAAAGGTCTCTAGTGTCCTTAGTTTTCCTGGTGGTCAGGCTTGCCCCTCACTGTCTGCTGAAATGCGCTGCTTAGTCTGGGGTCTTCCGGCAGATGGTGAAGTATACCTAGTTCTCCCAGGTCTCAGACAGGAACTGTGATGTCAGCCTGATGGCAGACCATTTTATCCAGTGTCCACTGGCACCTCAGGGCATGTGTATGACCCAGAAGAGGGCTACACTGTTGGCACAATCATGGACCAGTGGTCCTGTGTTTCCAGGCAGTTCAGGGCACACGCAGAATCCAGACATGATTCACAGGGTCAACACTTTGTAGACCACCTGATTCCATGTCTCTAGGCAGCTTAGGGTGTGCACAGGAACAAGATATGGGCTGCACTGGAGGTGATCTCGGACCACCTGTGTCTGTGACCTCCAGGAAGTCAGGGCGTAAGTAAAGCCCAGATGCAAACTGCGGTGCCTGCAGTTCGTGGACCATCTGCTCTAGTACCTCATGTGGCACTGCTGTTAAATTCTTGACTTAGGGTCTGGTTTGGTGGGACTCAAACCAAGACATCAGCCTAAGACAAACATTTTCAAATACTAATAAATATATTTTAAATATTTAACAATATACGCTAGGAGTGATGCTGCATGCCTGTCATCCCAGCACTCAGGAGGCTGAAGTAGGATTGCTACAAGTTCATGGTGAGACACTATCTCAAAAATCAAAAACAAAAACAGTGCTTGCTTTGATAGGACATATACTCAAAAAAAAAAAAAAAGAAAAGAAAAAGAATGCAACAATGTATCCCATTCGTGACATCCCATTTAGGACTTCTAAATATTTTAGTATTTTTTCTAAGGTATGAGATTTAAGCGCTACATGGTATTTATCATATGAATAATCAAAACTTGTGTAAATAATATGTTGGTCATTTCTGTGGTTGCCAACTTTCAAACTATAATTCATCCAGGATTCAGCAGAGCCTTTATTCCTTGGGTCAGAGTTACAAATTAATAAGACACAGAAGGGACATTTGTACCTTTGATGGAAAGGAAATGATCCACATGTGGATTTCTCCTTACTTCTTTTTTTATTGTTGTTCTTTTGAGACAGGGTCTCTCTATGTAGTTCAGGCTGCCCTTGAACTCACTATGTATGATAGTGAGTTCTGGCTGGGCTCTGATTTGCAGTGATCCTCCTGCCACAGCCTCCGGAGTGCTGAGATTGCAAATGCACCACCACACCCTGCTTATTTCTCCTGACTCCTATTTGATGTACAGTATTTTGAAGGTTGCTATTTGGCAGGGGTCCTTGGAGAAAAATCAGACTCACAATTATATTCTACTTAAAAAAATGAATGGCATCCAAGCTTGCATTCAGCAAGGCACATCTCTGTCTCATCTTTCTTTGGGAAGAAATGACAACTGAAACTCATTATGCAGTACTTGATGGATTTTGTTTTACTCTGGGGCAAATTGGGTTCCCTGCTTTGAAAGGACAGTGCCTTCTTCATTGTAATACAATTAGGAAGACTTTTACAGTTTTATTTCAGCTCCCTAAAATGATTTGCAGCTGGTTAACTAACTTCTTTGAGCTCTGAGTTTGTTTTATGTGTACATTAGAGGTAGTAATAGTTTTCCCATTATTAAATTTGATGTCAGAATTAAATATTGTGTTGACAGTGCATGTTACATAGTCACTGTCCTATAAATGATAGCAATTCTTATTTACAACGGGTTCATTTTTCTGTGGCAGAAATAGTGATGTGGAGAGCAAAGAGGGGAGGTTTGGAAATGACATGCAGTTGTCTAATTAGATTCAGGGGACCTGAGTGGTTCCCTGTGCTCAAAGATAGCTCTCCACACACTCTTCCTGCAGAGATTGACTTGGTCCCACCCCCTGCATAGCCCCAGTCCCCTGTCTGAGTCCTGCCAGGGGATTGCTCAGTGCTTCTCAAAGTGCACCAGCAGCACTGGGGTCCCCTGGGGCCTGGTTACCAATACTCCTTACCAGGTTGGTCCCAATAGACTGACTAAGTCAGAACTGTGTGGTGGGTTCAGTCATTCATGTTTTACAAAGCCCTCAATGGTGCTCATGTACAGTGAAGTTAAAGTTTGAGGAACCACAGACCCAGCAAAAGATTTAACCTGGCCTGCCTGCCCTGCGCCCCCCTCCGCCTCCTCACACAGCCAAGCCTGGCACCCTGCCTGATGCAGGCTCCTCTTCCTCTGACCTTCATTCTGAGCTGTTGCTGCTGTCCCAACTATGCACTCCTCTCCAGCTCTGATTTCCCTTCCTTCATTCTTTGCCTCCATCTTCCCTTCCTTATTCTTTCCTCCCTCTTTCCCTTCCCTCTTTCCTTCCTTCCTCAGTTTCTTCCTTCCTTCCTCAGTTTCTTCCTTCCTTCCTCAGTTTCTTCCTTCCTATTCTTTTCATTCTTCTTCTTCTT
>NW_004955501.1:6302782-6315746 GCF_000276665.1 Chinchilla lanigera
TCTCTCTCTCTCTCCTTTTTAAAGATGGAATCTCACTATATTTCTCAGGCTGGTCTCAGACTCCTGGACTCAGATGATTCTCTCACCTGAGCTTCCTGAGTCCCTAGGACTACCGGTGTCTTCCACCTCATCTGTGCAGGCTCTGGTTTTGACCCTTACCTTTGACCTCATTCTAAGACCGTAGACCTTGCACAGCATGTCACTGCTATTTGTTCCTTGGCATCTGTGTGGCAGCAACAGACAAGCTTGACACAGTTTAGCCCCTGTGACTTTAGTGTCCCTGAATCCAGACCAGGAAGCCAACTGTGGCTGTAAGATCATGTTTGCAACCCCTGCGGGTGGGTGGGCTCATTATCAGCACAGTTCCCAGGCTTGGTCCTGCCCCAGGCACTGCAGCAAGTCACTTGTAAAGCCAGACAGCGCCCCAACTCTTTAGTTATGAGACCCAGTAAATTCCCTGTGCGTCGTATTTTCTGTGACCTGCAAATAGAAGCTTCATGGCAGATGCGTCCAGACAGTGCCTGCTCCAGGGAGTACAGAGTGCACTGTGGCCTGGGCCCTGTGCTTATTCCACCTAAAGCCCAACTTTTTACACTCCAAGCCCTAACATCAGAACTCAGCTTAGTCCCTCTGCCCTTGTGTAGTCAGCTTTCTGTGACTGTGGGAGACACCAACAAACAACTTATGGGTAGGAAATGTTTATGTTGGCTCGTGGTTTCAGAGTTGGCTGGTTCTGTTGCCTTGGGCCTGTGGTACTACAGAAAATGATGATGGTAGCACAAGGCAGAGGAGGTTTCTGGTGGCTAAGATGTGTGTGTGGGGAGAGAGAGAGAGAGAGAGAGAGAGAGAGAGAGAGAGGGAGGGAGGGAGGGAGGGAGGGAGGGAAGAGGCTGGAGGCATCCCAGTGTGACCTAACTTCCTTTCCCCTCCAAGGTGCCTCTCCCTCTCCAGGGACCACAGGCACAGTGGCCCTTGGGGAACACTTATCCAGGGCTGCAGCCCTGCTGGACTCGCTCCTCTCTGCAGATCTCTGCTGACCAGCCACGCCACCCACCACCCTGAGGGGTGAGCACTAATGAGAACGTGTGTGAATTCTTTGTGTTTTATGCAAGGTTACCAAGAGCCGTGTGCACTAGGATCTCTTACTCTTGATTCTCCTGCCAGTTTTTTTTTTTTTTTTTAAAGCTTTCCTTCTGCAAAATAAACCTTGTCTGTTCTTTTTTAAAGTGACTAATTATCTGGATTCACCCGAGTGTGAATAGTTAAACTAAAAGTATCCCTTTCTCCAGCCAGAGTTGGGAGATTCAGGACTATGCGGACTCTCTGGTTCCTTTACTTTTGCTTTTCTTCTGCCGACTTGCTAAAATCCTGACAGCTGGGTTCCAGGGATGGAAAGAAGTGCGGTTCTTCAGGAAATGCCAGCACCAGGGAGCTGTTAACCCGCTGGCTTTGAACCTAGGTCTGTGGTCTATTTCACCAGATACACTCATTTTCAAAGAGCATTTCTCTGATTTGAGTCAGTTAAGTGAATTCAGTACAGAGGAAATTAGCCATGAAATATTGACATTGAGAGAGAAAAGGAAAGTGAAAATATTTTCGGAAAGGAAAGGAGAGATAGAAAAAGGGATGAGCAGAAAAGAAAGAAGCAACACAGATTGACGTAGAGAATAACTTGGATTAACCTAAAACCATGGCACCAAATTTGGGTTGGGTAATAAAATATTGATAGGGACACCAGATTTTGTAAAAAGAAATACAGGACACCAAGTTAAATTTGAAATGTATGTAAATAATGAATAATGTCTCAGGATAAGAATATCACACTTAATTTCATGACTGCCTGGCGTATTGGCAAATGCTTACAATCCCACCCCTGTAGGAGGCTGAGGCAGGAGGACTTCAAGTTCAAACCTAGCCTGGGTAACTTAGCAATTTAGTGAGAACCTGACTCAAAATAAAAGAAAAAAAATTACAAGGGCCAGGGGTGTAGTTCAGTCCCAGTATCCAAAATACATTTTTTTTTCTTTTTTGGTAATGTTAAATATGAGAATATAGGGATTTTTCTCTTCTAGGAGAAATGAGTTATCTTGTTAGCACCTTGGAACCTAAAGGTAGGACTGATTGCAACTATATCCTAAGGCTAAAGCCATGGGTAGTTGCATTATAAGCTTGTGGAACTTCTAGCCTTTCTCTTTGTTTCAGTAAATGAAGTGTTAACATGTTCTCTCTTAACTTTCATTTAAGTGCCAGATACAAAATCTGCTGACTCCTTGATCTTAAACTCAAACTCATTTAAGCACTTTCTCTCTCTCTCTCTCTCTCTTTATATATATACATATACATACATATATATATCTCCTATACTCTATATATGGCATATATATTGACTATAGTCTCTCTACATTGTCTACTAGAATCTCTGTGTATTTAACCTTATTATAGAAAATTTCAAATTCTCATATAACCAAAAAATACAAAGAATTAAAATGTACTACTATTACCCTATTTGAACATTTGTCAATGTTTTGCCAATCTCATGTCATCTATTCTCTTCTCTACTCTCTTTAATTTACATGCAGGAATATTTTAAAAAAGAGCCCAAACTTCATGTTACCCCTAGATACTACCTTTTCTTTAAGTTAATATTCTCTTCCATGTCCTAACATGTTTTTCTTTTAGTCTGTTTGCTATAACAAAATACCTTAGACTGGGGAACTGATAAACAACAAAAGTTTCATTGCTTACTGTTCTATTTACTGGGAGTTCAAGAGCAAGGAGTCAGTAGATTTGGTATTGGGCGAGTTTATCCTTGCAGATAGCACCTTCTCTGTGTGGAGGGGACAAAGAAGTTCCTTCTGACTCTATTCATTGATTTACTATTTTTATTGGTACATGTTAGATATACATAATGATCACATTCATCATAGGGAGTTTGTACCTCGTTACATGATGCATCTTGTGTCTTCTCTTTTCCCAGCCCCCTTCCCTCCCTGCAACCCTCCCCCTCTTTATTTAAAGAGCTTTGTTTCTTTTAAGCATTACTTTCGTTCATTAGGGCTTCAGTCTTAAAACCTGGTTACTGCCTGAATACCCCACCTCTTAATTCCAACACCTTGAGGGGGATTAGGTTTTAATGTATGAACTGGGCGCCCAAACATCCGGGTACATCATGTCTCATTTGTTACCAACACTCCATGTTTCACCTGTTTCCTTTTGTAAAGTAGTAAACACAACACTATTCTTTCCCGTCCCAAGACAATGTTGACTGCCTGCTCCTCCTCAAGATTCCTATGGTGCACGAGCTGCTCCCAGCCCTGGCAGTCCAGTTAGATGGTTAGGTTAGACCTCAAGGTGTCGGTTCTGCCTGCACCCTGCTGTCCCTGGAGGTAGAGGGCTAGGATGGAGGAGTGGAGGGTACACTGTGGGAGTGGGGGTGGGACTAGGATCCTCATTTTGGGCTTTCTTTTAAATTTCATCCTATGAAAATTACGAATCTTTTCTCTCTTTCCTCCTAACTTTCTGTACCATGCCAGTGTCTTGGTTACTTTTCTCTCCTTGCTGAGACAAAATACCCAACACCCAAAATGAAGGAAGCAAAGGTTTATTTAGCTTACAGTTTGTGGAGGTTTCAGTTCATACTTGGCTGGCTCTGAGGCAGAACATAACAAAGCAACAAGAGCACCAGGGAATGGCAGCTGAACAGCAAAGCAGCCAGAGAAAAAGGGAGGAATGGCAGCAAGCAGCCTCTTTCCCTCCCTTACATTGTAAATAGGCTACCCCCACCTCAGGGGCGTGTAGCTCTCACATTAATCTCCATGCCCTCCTCTTCCACAGGCTCAGGATGTATACAAAGTAAGCACCCTGGCTTCCTGCTGAGTCACTTAGCCAAACCTCTAGACGCCCCACGCTGACACAACGTATCAACTGTAACAGCAAGTTTACACGTTCTAGGGTCACGAGTAGATTATGTGACTTCACTATTTTCATGTTCTTAAGTGTGTGTTTGAAGATGCTGAGGGTGGTGTGGTGGGTACAGTGGATCTCAAAGTACAGTGTCATAGAAGCTTCTGGATGGCTTACAAAACCCCAGCTCCACTGCAGAGTTCTGAGTCAGTGAGTGTGGGGAAAAGTGGAGTGTGTGCCTGCTGCAAGTTTCCTGTTAGGTGTTGTCAGCAGAGTGGGAGGAGTAGACTGGAAGGAGGCACTTATAGACAACAAACTTTTTGATTATGTAAACCTGAAGAAGAATCATCCTTGGGCAGTCACATAGGCTCTCAGACTGAGTTTTTTTTATCTGAGATCAGCAAATGTTTCTCCTTTCCTTTTCCCATTATGACTTGCTGCTTTCAGAATGGAGAGCTCACATTTATCCCCTTTGCTCTGTCAGCAGTGTCAGAAGTGGTTCATCCTGTATCCCTTCACGGTGGAATTCCTCTCAGACACCTCTCACATCCAAACAGAGGCTTTTGATTCAACAAGAGCAGTACCAAGCACAGAGAATTGTACTCAGACCCCTGAGATCATGGAATGATGGGGACATGGCTGTCATCCACTCAGTAGTACACGTACTGAGGACTTGCTTTGTGTCAGGCACTCTTTCACCTGCTGGACATGCACCAGGTGACAAGCTAAACAGAGATGCTATCCTTGTGGGATTTGCTTCTTGTTTTTGAGTAAAAGGGGGCAATCATGATGGAGCCCGAATGAAATAGGAAAATGATGTCACAAGGCAAACCCCTCCCCAACCCCATGGGAGATTTAAGCTCTTTTATTAAGGAGTTAATAAAAACTCCTTCCTCTTCACCTGTTCCCCTCCAGTTCCCCTCAATAAAAGCCAACCTTGCCCTCATCTGCCTTGGCAGAACCAGATGTTCAACTCTTATGAATGACCCACCCTGCTCAGGCTGTTCTGGCCCATGGACACCCCCCCCCAAAGAATGTTCTGGCTCACAGACACCCTCCCCAAAAGACAGCTTAAAAGCCCCATGCTTTGCTCAGCTCAGGGCTGTGCTAGTCTGCTGGGCAGCCCTCCATGTTGCTCCCCCCTATAAAGACTCTCATGTCAGAAGGTCTGGTCTGGTTCTGTGTGGGTGTCGGTCCAATCATAACAGAAAAAGTGTTGATTCAAGGTCAAATAACCACCTGCACTGTTGTCTCCTAGTACCGGGAAGTCCCAAGTCAGCTCAGGTGGGCAAAAGGTGAAGTGTTGGGAGGTCTCCACTGTCTTTGGAGATGCAGGGGGAGTCTGTCTTCCCGTTTTCTTCCAGCTTCCAGCCCTTGGTTTGGGGCCACTTCCTCCATCTTCAAAGCCACAGTTTGGTGTATGCAGTATGTGTCTCCCTGCTTCTGTCACACTGCCTCCCCCTGAAGGACAGATAGCTGTAGGCAGGGAGGACAGTAGAGGCAGGGTGCAAAGTGGCCCAGGAAGGATGGGAGGAAGATTTTACCTGCCTGGTGCTTCCCAACCATGCCTCTTTTAATTCTCACACGAACCCTCTGAGGGAAGGAGAGTTTTATACACAAAATATCACCCTCGAAGCACAACTCCTCCAATGGTTAATAAGTGGTAACACCAGGGCTGTGATGCGGGCAGCCCTCCTTTGGAGCACGAGATCCTTGATACTTGAAGTAAGAGCAAGGAGATCCTTGGTACTTGAAGTATAATTGGCAGTCTCGCAGCCTTGGGATCACCTACTGTTACTGAGCCAGATCTGTTTTGTGTGCATGCAGAATGCCAATCACTGAAATGATGAGTTCTGCAAAAGACAGAATTTTTTCAGCCATGTAGAGGCTGGAGAGGGAGCCTCAGCTCTGCCTCCCTCAGCTTAGAGGTTAGGTACATTTATGACAAAGATGCAGGGTGGTCTGGGGCACCGGGAAGGTGCGTGGAGGTAGGGAAAAGTGCTGTAATTGGTGGCTACAATGCTAAATCAAATCTCATGGCTCTCCCTTGGTTGTATGTTCATAAAGGGCAGCGCTAATGTGGGCTCTGAGGTGGGGTTTGGACTGTCTGACATCAGAAGGTCTAAGCCACCCATAAGGTCCTGATAAACTACTCAGGCGACTGTTACCGTCATGACCCATACACTAGAGCTGTTATCTGTAGTTAATGGGAGCACACTGCTCAGCTCGATAGCCTCTAAAGTCAGCGGCAAAAGCAAGTGACCAAAAGCAAGCTAGACGGTTTACTCAGGTTTTCCCTCGGTTTTGCCAGGAACTTGTTAAAAACACAGAATCTCAGCTCTCACCTGAGACTTGCTGAAACAGAATCTGCATTTTAACAAGAGCCCATCGATTCCAAGGTACATTAAAGTTTGAGAAGCACAGCTGCCAGGAACTACCCTGGAAATGCAGTCACAGTATGGTTTCAGTAGCTGTGGAGGCTTGCCAGAATATCTCTTTTTCTGTTTTGCTTTGTTTTGGTTAAATATCATTAGAAAGTTAAGTTTGGCTGATAAATCTTCATTTGGTAAAGCAAACAACGGTTTAAAAAGAGCCTCTCCAAGTTCATGTCTCCAGGCAAAATGAAGGACACCAAGTGCATTCTGAACAGTAGTTAGTTGTCCCTTGGGTGTTAAAGCATTTGCTGACTCAGTTATTTATCACCTCTCTGTACTGCAAGGTCTTGTGTGATAAATTATAGAAGAGAGGGTTATTAAATTACAACACTCTCTCCAACCTGGGACGCTGGTGTTAGGCATGTTTGGGGCACTGCGATCTTCACTTGGTAAGTAGGGAAAATCTTTCATGATTATTGTGCTCATAAAAGATGCTTATTTGCAGAAGCTTGGGTTTGCCCTGGGTCCTTGATAAAGTGGTACTGTATTTCTAAACTTTGGAGAATGTGGTTTTGGCCGAATCAAGGAATGTAAAGATAGCATAGAAGATGGCTAGTAGACTAAGATTATCATGGACCACTTGCATTGGAATTACCTAGTGCTGGTTAAAAATGTCAATCTAGGAAAACGTGCCTCACCTGAAAAATAGAAGTCTCTAGGGGTGACACTCGGGACTCTAACAAGCTTGCTAGACATTAATTATATAAAGTAGTCTTTAAGAATCACCACTGTATCCCGCCAGACTTTATCCTTTATTTTATGGGTGAGGAGCTGAAGAGAGAGCGCATCACAGGGACTTGCCCAGCGTTTTCGTGCTATACATATACATCCACTTCCCATTTCATTTATAAGATGTCTACTAGCTGGTAAAAGTCTGCTGCTATTTGCTATAGATGCCTAGCTCTTTAGGAGTCTCTCAGATGTATTAGTATTTAATGAAGGCAGAGTTGGGCGGCCATGTGTGTGAAATAGGCAAGTAAGTGGTAACAAACAGCAGCTGAACTTGGAAACATTTCTTACATGATATTAAGCGGCCATTTGTCTCTGGGTGTACCACGTCCACAGGCAGCCGGCTGCTTTTCAGAGCTGACATATTTCACGAGTTACCAGGAGGGGGCAGCAGAGAGCCGTCAAATGGCTTCTAGCGGCCAGGTGAACCAAGGTTGTCAATTAGGAGCTTGTTGGAACTGAAGCCAAGAGCTGCCTACCCCAGGAATAGTGTCTACTAATGACAAGAGTAATCCCGACAGGCTGGCACAGCTCTAACTGCAGAGCTGAATGTGAGGCAGAAGCAGTTAGCACAGCAGAAGGCAGGGGAGCAGGCTGGCGCCTCATGTGCAGGGTAAGCAGCGAGGGTGTCAGAGGGAACGTCAGGGAGCTAATGAGGTCGGGAGCAGCAGGAGGAGCCGTCCTGATTTGGTGCTCCAGCGGCAACTGCCCCGGAGGGATCAGGGTACCGAGGTGCTTCCCACAGAGAACTGTACCATTGAAACTGTAATTAAATTATGATTATTAAAAATTCTGGAACCTAACTCTTTATTGAGAAACGCTTTGATAGTGAGCTCTTCAATCCTTTTAGGAAAATGCCCTTGTATTAAAAACAAACAAACAAACAAACAAACAAAAAAACAACTTAAGAAATACAAGACAGTATGTGATTAAATACAGCAATTATGGTACAATCGATACTTGCTCAAGAAGTTTCAATGCAAGGGAAGATCAATGAAGGTTTGAGTGGCCAAGGAAGGCCTCCCTAAGGAAGCAAAATTTGATCTGGGCCTTAATGGATGGATGTGATTCAGAAAGTCCAGGAGGACAACCAGGGAGCCCAGTGAGCAGCTCCACGTTCTGCAGGTCTTGCAGAAGGAGACTGCTGGCTATACACAGGGTAGCCAGGAGTGTGCCGTGGGCTGGGGCATAAGCTCGTTTGACCTTTTGTAAGCTGTGCTTTGTTCAGATGCTTTCCAATATGTTCTGACAGAGGAGTCTGGCTTTTTTTTTAAAGAATGGGAATGTATCATTGACTTAGAATCAGTAAGAATCCGTGTCACATGGTCTGAAACAGGTGGCTTCACCTGTTCTCTGGGGAGAAGGAGGTGTCTGAGCTCTGTGGCCAGGGCTCCATCATTTTTCTCAGATCCTGTTTAGATATAAAGAATTTACTCAATTTTTATGAATATGATAAAAGATTTTGTTGAAAATTCTGTAATGAGAACCAGGAACAGTTAAGCAAACAATGCAGAATACAAGAGATACATCTTCTACCCATTAATGGGCTGGTAATGATCCCTTATAATTGTGACCCAGAGACCACATTCTTTGTGGTTTGTGTAGCCATTCTGTGTAGACATTCTTTGTGCATTCCACATCTCCCGATGTGTTAGCTTTTTGCCTTTTATTCCTAATCACTAATAGGGGTTTTTTTTGTTTTGTTTTTGTTTTTTTTTTTTTTTGGTCTTTGCTTAGAGGCTTATCTAAACTATCAGGTCTTTTTCAAGTAATTTTCATAAAAGAATTCAAGTCTGCCTCGGCCTTTTGCAAGGCATTAGCTTGCATTTGGGTTAGTGACACAACAGCTCTTATCCTCAGCATAAAGTGCTTCTCAGTATTACTATCAATGTCATTGTTTTCTTCTGAGCAACTTGGAAGATCGAGTGTTTGCCCACCAGCAGCAGTGACTCTCTGGGGTTGTGATGCTCTTGGGGAAGGCAATACGGTTGAGAAAACAACGCAAGTCTGACCACGGGAAGCTGCATAGGGCCTCTGAGAAACCCTCTCCATCTTCCAAGGTGCTTTTAGGTAAGAGGCATGTCTAGAATGTCATGATTCAGGATAGTGTGTGTGCGTGTGTGTGTGGTGTGTGTCATGTGTGTGGTGTGTAGTGCATGTGTGTATGTTTTGTGGTAATTAGTATTCATCACCCCTGCGTTTAGGAGGGGTGTTATAAATCCTTTTGGTGAATCCCTTCAGTGAATCCCCTCTGGAATCCGAGATGAACGTGTGTCCATTCAGTAGCAAAGATGCTGAGTCGGTTGTTGTACTGCAGTCTTCTCTGTTTCTTCTTGCCAGCACAAGGTTACAGGGAGGCAGAGATAATATTAATTAATCATTTCATGCACTATTCCTAGGGGCTATTTCCCTTTAGGGTATTCCTCAGTGTGCAGGGAATCCATAGAAAGTTGCTTGAGGAAGAGGAAAGAGAAATTAAGGTTAATTGTTTGATGCACCATGAAATGAGAAGGATGACATAGATCAGAAGAAGCTAATTCTTGGAGGCAGTTGAAACCTCCAAATGGTGGAGTTGTTAGAAGTAATAAATCTGAAATCACAGTTGAACCCAGATTGTGTTCAGGCCAGAAATTTAAATGATCTTCATAGGCCTGTGCTTATTTTCATTTGAATTAAAAATTTCACCCCCTTTCTGTCTCTGTCCATGGTGCCCAATAAAGGGGCAGTGGTTGCATTAGGGGGTCTGACTTGTGTGACCGGCCCGTGCTGCATGGAGATGGGATTCGTGGCCTGTGAAGTGGGTTTTGGAACCGTTCCATGGCAGAGGGGCTAAGCTGGCCTGTGCCCGGGCTTGGAGAAGTTCAAGGTGCACTAATTCATTAGAGGGGTGTTTGAGGGTCTTCTGCTTGTGCAGCTCTGTGGTCTGGGCTCTCAGCACCCACTAGCTTTCCCTGTTACCTTGATACCTGCATCAGTTCTTACTCTGCTCTGGTGGCCCCTGCAGTCTGGCTGGGCTCTACTACTGTGACCCTTTCTGGACCTTCCTACGACTTTTTGGGAGCTCTAGGAAGCTTCTGGTCCCATCCATATGACCAGGAGACAGCTTTGAAAAGTTAGCTGAGGCTTTTGCTCTATTTGATTTTCATCATCAAATTTGATTTGGAGCCAAGGGCTCAGATTGGGAAAAGGGAAGACTAAGGAGTATTTTCATTCCAGCTGGACAGAAGTGTTTTCCTTTTTTGGAATTTCCCTCAACCCCTTCTTGGCACACTGCGGATATCGGGACTCTAATCCAAAGAGAGCACAGAGGTGCATAGTCCTCCTCTAGCTCCTGTGGGAATTCCACCATCCCTCAGTTTGAGAAGAAGAAATTCGGGCTTTTAGATTTATTCTTTCTGTTTTAGGAAGGTAAGCTTCATGGTGAGCCACCAAATACACAAAGAGTAGACTCTGCGCTACCTGCTCACTCAACTTGTGGCCAGGGGACAGAGACAGTATCACCATCAAGGAATGTATAAGAAATCCAGTGCCTCAGGCCTTTCAAGGCCCTATTGGATCAGAATCTGCATTTTTAAAAATACACCCCAGGTGACTCAAGATTTGAGAAGCACAGTTTTAGCACAAGTTGTATGACTGAGCTGATGTAGGTTTAGCCTTACTAAATTAAAAGAGTTAAAGAGATTTAGGAAATCCTTTTTCCCCTGAAAAAGTATAAGCCATTTACTTGCTACAAAATCTCATTTTGAAGCTGAATATTAACTATTTTTCTTTTTCTACTTTTGCTGTAATCATCATTAACTTTCTCAAGGGAAGTAGATTTTTAAAATAGACTCTGGAAAGTTCAGTATGAGGAGAAGCTAAAGGAAAAGCTACTTAATCACAGTGAAGTAGTGTTCCTTTTACATTTTGAGAAAAAACAAAATATTGAGAGAAGAAGTGAATAAAGTGGTTAAGCTGGTCATAATATCATTTGTTACAGGAGCTGGGGATTTAGCTCAGCGGCAAAGCGCCTGCCTGGCAAGCGCAAGGTCGTGAGTTTGGTTCCCGGTACCGGAGAAAAACCAATAAAAACAAAAACAAAAACCAAAATATCATTTGTTACACCCAAGTTTTTCTTGTATACCTTTACCCTGGGATTGTGCAATTTATAAGTTGGAAGCAAATCTAATTTATTTTCATGACTGTGTCTATGCTTAAAGTGTGTTTCACCAAAATGCTCTAACATGGAAATTTCATTAACAAATTGGTTTGGTAAGTGCTGTGAACTATGTATTCCTCTTGGACATTTGCAATAAATGTCATTATAAAGATGTCACAGAATCCCATGAAGAAATATCCTCTGACCTTACCTAATACAGAGTTTTTAAAATTCATTTGATCATGAAACCCTGTTTCATGTAGTATCTATTAGCGTGCAGTGGAACTTGTGTTCTCTAGAACATGTTTTACAATGTTCTAGTCTAAAGTGGACCCTTTCTAAAGTGGACTCTTATTCTAAATGAAATGATTGCTCAGTCTATTTGTGATCTTAAAGAACAAGTCCTTTCTGTAAGCCACAGAGATTGGGAGGTTTCCTTTAGGAAGCACCATGGTGCCAATAGTTGTCTAGTATACTGGATTAAACAAAGTTCAACAGTTTTCTCCCTAGCACTGTTTTTAGAAGACTTAATCTGCTAAACACACAGCACATCTTTAAGATGGTCAGAATGAATGGTGTTTGCCACTGGACCCTAATTTTTTACAACACTGTGTGCTGCCTAGGCAGGTAGAGAACTTAATTCTTTCCACCATTTTGGTTGCAATGGAGCAATTCAGTTGGGTTTTAACCGGTATTAGGGAATGAATTCTGTGACCAGAATCATGGAAATAATTAGGTTCATGAACCAACACAGCCCCAAGGCAATGGACACACAGAAACCCACCCCAAGAAGAAGGATTGCTAATCTGCTGGGTTACAAGCCAGATGGTGATGGGGTCACGGGGTAGGTAGAACAGTCTGGTTATGGGAGGGAAAGGTGAAATTTTTGAGCTGTTCCACATTTCCCCGTTGGGAACACACCTGTCGATATGTTCATTCTGTGGAAGATGGATACGAAGGGGAGCATTGGGTAAGGAAGAAACACGACCTGTCTGAGGTGACAATGCTTGGCTGTAAGGAGTAGAAAAACAGAAATATGAAATGTGACAATAAAGTAACCCAACGCAGGACCTCTCATCACTGGGGTCCGTGCCCTTCCTAAGTGTATCTAGTGCATCCCTTTACCTTGTGAAGTTAATGAAGGTGCTGGATAACTTGGAGGCATCTCCTGCCTCAGAAGCCTGAGATGCTGTGTGTGAGTTTGTACTACTTTGCAGAAAGGAATGAAGGAAAGGGCCTCACTTTCTCCTTGGGATGCATATGTTCTTTATTAAATTTTCTGGTTTCCTTTTTTCTTTTTTTTTTTGTGACAAGGTCTTGTTGTATAGCTTAGATTAGCCTTGAACTCATTATGTAACCCAGGCTGGCTTTGAACTCATAGTGATCTTTCTGCCTCAGCCTCCTGAGTGCTGGGATTACAGGCCAGCGTCTCTGCGCCTGGCCGAGGGCATGTGTTCTTGAGTTTCTCCTTCCTTGCTGTTCTTGCCATTAGTGACAAAACCCAGGCACTAAAATAAGGATACTAAAGAGATCATCTGATGCTAACCATTGGGACAGAGGTTGGGAAAACTTTTTCAGTGTTTCCAGGTCCAGATCCACAGTATTATCGAAGGCTTGCAGGCTGTGCAGCCTCACGCAAAACCACTTGCTGCTGTGCAGAAAGCAGCCACTGACAGAACCTGAGTAAGTGAGTGCAGCTGAACATCCTACTAAATGGACAAAAGCTGAAAGCTTTCACTTTAAAATCAGGAACAAGACA
>NW_004955501.1:6316816-6341432 GCF_000276665.1 Chinchilla lanigera
TAAAAATAAAACCCACAAACTTGGAAAAAATTTTAGCTGACTGTCCCTCAGACAAAGGTCTTCTATCTAGAACATATAAAGAATTAAAAAATATCAGCCCCCCCCAATTCAAAGACCCACTCCAAAAAGGGGCAGCTGAGATGAATACATACTTCTCAGATAAAGAAATACAAATGGCAAATAAATACATGAGAAAATGTTCAACTTCATTAGTCATTCAAGAAATGGAAATTAAGACAACACTGAGATTCCATCTCACCCCAGTAGGAATGGCTATCATTAAGAAATCAATCAATAATAAATGCTGGCGAGGCTGTGGAGAAATAGGAACTCTTCTGCACTGCTGGTGGGAATGCAGACTGGTGAAACCACTGTGGAAATCAGTTTAGAGTTTCCTCAGCAAGCTAGGTCTAGAGATCCCATTCCACCCAGCTATTCCCCTTCTGGGTATTTTCCCAGAAGATCTGAAAACATCATGTCACAGCAATATATGTGCACTCATGTTCATAGCAGCACAATTTGTAATTGCTAAATTGTGGAAGCAACCCAAATGTCCATCCCCTGAGGACTGGATAAAAAAATTGTGGTACTTTTCTATAATGGAATGTTACTTGGCTATAAAGAAAGATAAACTCGAGGCTTTTACAGGTGAATGGTCACAACTAGAGACCATACTCATAAGTGAAATAAATCAGACCTGTGTGTGTAAGCAGCATATTGTCTCACTAGTGTAAGACCTGAAAGAGTGAATAAAAACTAGGAGGTATGACAGACATTGTGAACTGAAAGGAAAATGCTCAAAAGTAAAGAGCAGCTGGGGTGTGGGAAAACAGAAGGGAAACAAAGGGAAATTGTGTATGTATGTATCTACAGGATAGCTAACATAGTTGTGCTACTGTCTTCTATTGCTTTACTGAAAGAAACAGTTTATGATTCCTTGATTGATCAGTATTGCATGTCTCTATTTGTTTTCCTGAGAAACCACTTGGAAGATATCAATACGTAATACAACAAGCATTGTTAATTTCCTACCACTTCATTTGTAACTTTGTATTATTTTTATTGTTCTTTTGCTATATTGTAAATGGTTGTCTGTTTGTTAATGTGCTTTCCTTCTTTTATTTTTAAAATAAATTTTAAAAAAGTGAGTGTGGTTGGCTTCCCATAGGACTTGATTGGTAGAGACAGGTCGTGGGATGAATTTGGTCCTGCGGCCATTGCTGCTTTGGTGAATGATCTAACACTGTGTCTTAAGCCGGCCGGAACACACTGAGGAGCCTGAGATTCCCCCTCTGCGTACTGTGTTCATGCACCGGTGACCCAGAGTACACTGTTGACTTTTCAGATTCTGGCTTTATGTTCTCATTCTCTCCTCCTTTTTTACAGAAAGGACAAACGAATTTGTGATACTTTTGTAAGGTTAGTTGCACCTATAATAATTCTGCCCCTGCAATATTTTGCAGTATCTCCACTTTTATTTTTGAGTTTAATACAACATAGAATGTTCAAAAATTTAATAGTGAAATAAATTGTAGCAAATTAAATATTACAACCTGGTTAAAAAGCAAGTTAAAATTTTAAGAGTGCCAGTGTGAACCATGGCACCACAGTGAGCTGCTTGTGTATTAGAAGGGCAGTCAGGATATTTAGCACTGCGGCAGGGCAGTGGAGCCAGCTGTGAGCTCTGCTCTGATGAAACCCACAGCATCTGCACCGCAGCTCTGTATCCCTGTGCATTTGAACATTTAATGACCCTACCTCAAAACATGGCCCAGATTTCTTCCCTTTTGTGAAGTTTCCTAAATTTTGTACCACTGCCACTTCTCACAGGGTAACGGGGCGGTGTCTTTCAGGCAGCTGACACAGAGGCTGCACTAGAAGCTTTGCCTGCTGTTCAAGACCCACCTCATTGTCAGCCTTGCTGGATCATGTGTCTAGTAAACCCACAACTTTCCTAAAGAGACTTTTGGAATCAAGGGGAGAGGTTTTACTGCTGCCTGCGGGATCCTGCATTTCTCTGCTTTTCCATGGGTTTCATTTTCAAACCTGCAATGGCAAGGAGGCCTTAGGAAACTGTATTCTTTAGATCCACAGTGAGAATGTCCAGAGACTCCAGAAATATGAAGACTGCAAAGCAGAGGATTCTGGATGCTAATTGAAAAGATCGCTGTCTTAAATTGTATCCTATTGGCTCTCCTGAACTATGAAATATAATCAGATAATTTTCTGTTTGATTCCCCCCCCCACTGTCTGTGTCTTTCAATCTTTTCATTTTGATGCTAATGAGCAGAATTGGGTTCATGCTTATCAGCAGGTAGTCCTAAAGTTGGCAACGCCATTTCCACAGTGAAGGGGTCACAGGTAACAGTCTCAATGGGAATAATGTGAGTATTTCTCGTCTAAAAGAACCTAAAGCAGCAGCCAAGGTCCCTTTTCTTTGAATTAGTTCTTGCTTTTGGTACCTAAAACAGGGAGGCTTTCTGATAAAGCCAGAAGATGGAATCAGTTGATTCTATCAAAGGCTTTGAAAATAACCCAAAGATACACATGAGGTAAACTGGTTCCTCAATTGCCTCTTTATGAAACTAATACCTTCAACAGGGCCATTAGCAGGGATGTGTTTTTTTGTTTTGGTTTGTTTTTCTTCCGGTACCAGGAATTGAACTCACGACCTTGCACTTGCCAGGCAGGTGCTGTGCTGCTGAGCTAAATCCCCAGCCCTGAGGGATGTGTTTTTAAAAGAGCACTTTATGCCTATAGTATATTTCATGTGATAAATTCACAAGGTCACACTTTGTTTGACTTGATTTTGGCATCTGTCTTTCCATTTCACTTTTAGTACCAACCTTGAGGATTTTACCGGTAAATTCTACTCTGTAGCTCCGGAGTCGAATGTTATCTGAGCCAGCCAACTTATTGTATGCCTCCTGGTGACTGAGATGAGTTCTCGGAGGAATACAGGTTCATCGCCAAACCAATGAGGTGTCCTTAGGCTCTCACAGAGAGGCGGGAAAGGGGCAGCTGCTCCTTCCGCTGGGCTCAGGTTGGAGAACAGGTGGAGCTCAGTGCTGCCGCCGCCGTGTGGCTCTCACACAAGTGCCAAGGCTGGGGCAACACCAAGGCCACAGAGCCAGCCAGAAAGGAGGCGCATGCTCTAAGTGCTGGTTAATTCATCCTTGAGCTCACTACGTGGAGCTTCAATTACGTGGGACATTAGAGTTTGTTCTTATTTAAGCCTTTTGGGTTGTTTTCTGGTGTGGTGAGGAGATAAGGCCAAATATTCAGCTCTAGAGGAATGCTATCCACGCTGACAGGAGCTGTGATATGCCGCCTTCATACTCTATCGCGTGAACAGGCAGGACACAGAGTTGGCACCTCTCACAGTCCGCTGGTGGTGGAAGCACATCAGCATCTGGCTCTCTTTCCCCTCCTGCCTTTAATTAGGAGTCTACCCAGTGTTAGGAGATGAGACACTTTCACAGAAGTTATCTTAATCTTTATAAGTCTTACTTTCCTTCACACATGCCAGTTCTGATAGTTTTGTTTTATCTTCTAAAATAAAATCACAACTTCTTGCCAACTAAAACAAATGTTGAGAGCTCCAGTAATAGCCGTGGCTTGTCAACCTGAGTTTGAGAGGCTGATGTCACCTGTGGCTGTGAGGCAGGCCTGTCGGATCCTGGCCCCTGCTCTCTGAAAAGTGAGTGCATTCTTCCCACTGGACTCAGACAGCTTGACTTTGACCCTAACTCCTCCGGAACTTCCAACTTTCCAGGGTCTGGGCCCTGCAGGGCTGGGATTCCCCTGCTCCTTTCCCAGAGTTGGCTTCTGTTCAGGCCGACACTGTCCCTGTTTGGGTTATGCCTCTTGTCCTCTCAGAGTTGACGCTGAGGTGATCTGCGGCTATATTCCCTTCCACCCGTCCCTGAGCACTCTTCCCAGTACCCTTCGCAAATGGTTTGAACTCTACCCCTCCTTCTAAATCTCTGCTTCTGATACCTTCTGTCTCATTAAAAGACATTGGTGTTATTTCCCTACACCACGCCTCTTGGGAATTCTGGAATTTGAAATCACAAATAGAGCAATTACTCTACTAGCCATTCCCAAAATACTTCAGCAACTACTGAAATCCTCGGGGTATAATTGAATTTTCAGACTTAAAAAAAAATAAGATGAACCAATATTGAAAAGCCTGTACATTTAACATCATAAATATCCAGTTTTAGGCTACTCTGAGCACTGGATTTTCTGGTAATACTGTTTCCCATTCTTCCTCTTTACTACTAGTGGGTGTGAGGCTCAGCTGCTCCTTTAAAGATGGTGGGTATTTCTCAGTCCCCGGAATTCTCTACTGCTGGCATTCAGCGCTGCTGTGCCTTTACCTCATCTGCCTGTCCATTGTTCCTATTTGAGTTTGGAAACTTTTCCCAACATCAGCTATTCTACTTTTGTCTAAGTTATGTAGTATGAATGTTTCATCCTTGAGGTAGATTTAGTTTTGAAATTTAAGGTACAGTTCAGACTGTTCACGTATAGATTTAGTTGTTCTTCATTTGCATACCCTGTACACGCATACCAACATGTTTTGGAGTGTAACTCTTGGCATGTGCTATGGTTTGAATCTGGTGTGGCTTCCCCCTCTGAAACTCATGCTGAAATTCAGTTGCCCAAAATAACAGTGTTGTTGAGAGCCAGGCAAGGCAGGATACACTGTAATCCCAGCATTTGGGAGGCTAAGGCAGGAGGATCACTGTGAGTTGGAGGCCAGCCTGTGCTCAACAGTGAGTTCAAGGCCAACATGAACTACATAGTGAAACTGTCTCAAAAAAACCAAAAAGTAATGATGTTGAGAGTTGGGACTTTAAGAAGTGCTTGGGTCATGGAAACAGAGTCCTCATGATGGATCAGGGCTGTTCTCATTGGAGATGAGCATGTCCATTCTTGAAGGGGTTATTATAAAGGAGTCTGCCTTTCATGCCCTTGCTGGCCCTTCTGCTTTTCTGTCATGAAATGAAGTAGCACTAGGCCCTTCTAGATGCTGTCACCATGACTTTGGACTTTCTAACTTCCATACTTGTGAGTGAGCCAAATAGATTTCTTTTCTTTATAAATTACCCAGCCTGTGGTGGGCAACAGAATGCTAAGACAGCATGGTATGTGCTCTTTGATCAACACTTACGATATAGCTACTATGTATTAATAATGCACAATGTGAAATTTCTTAATGCATGGTGTTGTCGATAGCATTAAAGATGTGGAGGCTCAAGCTCCACTCTGGAATCACTGTGGCATACTATTTGCAGTCTGAAGCCTGTACTTTTTACAAGCCCAGTTTGAAGCCCATCTGTGAGCAACTGACCTGAGGGGGCAATTCTGGCTTCACCCATGCAAGTGGCAGTGGCTGTTTCCTGGCAGAGTGATGAAGTGTGTCCCGGAAGGGATTGCACATGACAGTTTTCTTGGCCAGTGTGTGCGCTGTGACCTGAAAGGAGTGGCAGGAAATAGGTCAGCCCATCACGTGGCCAGGTTAGTGGGAGCTGGGCTGGAAGGAGACTGAGGTGGTTTAGGTAGGAGTCCTCCGGGGGCAGACTGAGACTTGAATGCAGAGAGTTTATGGGGCCGTCCTTACGGGGAATCAAGATAAGTCCTTATGGGGGAGGAAGGTAGAGTGGCTGGGAAGACGGGGAAGTGGAACTGCAGTTAATCATAGAAAAGGCCAGAGGGACTTGGCTCTGGGATGGTGCTGGCGTTGTCCTGGGTTGGGCCAAGAGCAGAGGCCTTTATAGTTCCCATCCAGTGGTTGGGCGCAAGCTGCCTTGCGAAGACAGAGTGCACCTGGGCAGGGTGGCTCTCTGTGGCTGGGTTCAGCCCCCGTGAAGGCCCTCAGAGGAGGGTTTTCAGCCTCACAATTTCTGCCAAGAGCTGTGTGTGCTTTAGTGCTGGCAGGGGGATTCCAGGCAGCACAAAATATCCATCACAGCAGGGTTTGGCCAACCACGACCCACAGGTTCAGTGTAGCCTTCCACATGTTTTAGTAGATATGGTTTAACTGGGGCATTGCCCTGTTCATGCACTTGCATATGGCCTATGATTTTTTTCCTGCAGTAGTAGCGGAGCTGAATAGTTGTGTACAAAATATTTCATTGTGGCCTTTTCACAAAAACCGTTTGCCACTGATGCTTGGTGTAGAAGCAGCCCAAACCAAACAAACTTTCTTTTTTCCTAGAAGGTTTTTTTGGGTGGGGGTGGTGGCACTTTTCAAACACCAGTAGCAGAATAGTAGCAGAAGGAGGAGGATGAGGGGAAAGTAAACAGTAAAGGCAGCATCCTTAGGCAGGCAGGAGGTCTCATGTAAGCATTTGGCTGTATTCCCAGAACTCTGGGAGACTGAGGCAAGACAGCTTCAAGGTCCGGGGTCAATCTCCAGTACTGAGGGAGGGAGAGAGACAGACAGACAGACAGAGAGACGGAGAGAAAGAAAACTGGCCTCCAGTCACTCAGAGAGATGACTCTGAATGGGAAGGTGAGGAGACTGTGTCCCGGGAGGAACTACACCTGGAAGTGATCGGGGCTGACCTGGAAATTCCACTGTCAGGACTTGTAGCCTCTGGCTCAAGATTTTCTCTTTCCTTTACATGATGTCAGAAGAGGAGGTCCATGATTACTTTCACTGAGCTGATACAATTCACGAAAGAAGGAGGCTTCTATTTTTCATATTTTTAACACTCACTTGCTACAGAAAAAGAGGGTCATCAACTCAGTCTCTCCCGTGTTAAAAGTGTTTGACAAATGAAAGATTTAGGATATCTTGGAGTCCTCAGGCTTATGTTAGAGGGAAGGACAGGGCTCCCTAGGGGCCTTTGCTCAGAGTCTCCCTGGAGAGAGACAAACACATCGCATGACAGCCAGTCAGCCAAGATGTGCATTTAAAATAAATAAGACTTCTCGAGTTCTAGTAAGAACCTGTTCACCTGAGAGGAGGATATGGGGCTTTATCATTTACTGAAAATAGGTAGTTTCTATAACAACAACCCTAATTGAAATAGATTCCTGCTCATCTCATTGTTATGGAGGAAACCAATGTCACAAAGACTGGTATGCTTTTTTAATGAGTTTCAAGACTGTAAAAGATATTCTGACTCGTAACTTCATAGGAGATGGAGCCTGTCTCACCAAGTTGTCTGCATGAGCTCTGAATTCTCTGAGTTACTATTTTGGTACAGAACTTGGCCACCTCTAGTGACCAGAAACTTATTTCCCTCTGTACGATAGTGCAATCAAATGAATTTGAAATCTTGGGTTTGGGCTGAGAGAGTTAAAAGACAAAATGTCGAGAATGTGGACGACCAGCCACAAACCTGTCAGGAGGGCAGTAGGGGAGGAGGTTCAGGATGAAATGCAAGCATCTTGAAGGAGAGGTCAGCATTTCTCAAACCACAACAGAAGACCATGTGCATCAGTATCACCTGGACAGCCTGATTTTTAAAAACAACGCCTGGGCCCTGACTTAATCCTTCCAAATCAGATTCTGTGCAAGTGGGACCCAGGAATCCGGGCTTTGTAAAAATGAGCTCTTCAGGTGACTCTGACGCCAAGTTTGAGGCCAATGACTTGGCTCATCGTTCTCCTCTTTGCTGTCCACACCATCCAGGGCTCACATGGATGTCAAGGACAGCTATGGGGAAGGGGAAAAATCACAACGAGGGACTGGTATTTTGGTGGGGTTGGCAATTTAGAGGTATGGTAGTGATATCATTTAAGTTTATGCTTTTATGTACATAAATTTCTGACCTTTCAAAGTTTACTCAACAAACACTTAAGCATTTATCAAGTATTACTAGGTTATAGGCAACGTACTCGACCCTCACAGTACTAGGAAATGCACCTAAAATATCTGCCTGCAAGTGGTTCACAGTTTGGTGCTTCTTCCGTTTTCATAGATAATAGATTTTGGTTAAAGATATAAATACCGTACAGAACAGGAAAGCTGGTAAATTCAGACCTAGGACTCATTTATGAACCTGACTCTTAGCCCAGTGCTCTTTGGACCCCACTTTCTATCTTTTCAGGAGCAGTGAGACCCTTTAAAAGAACTTACTGGGTGGAGATGTGGCTCTGATAGCTCTTGCCTGGTATGTGCAAGGCCCTGGGTTTGACCCCCACCAATGCAAAAACAAACAAACAAACAGAAACCAAAATCAAAAACCAAAAACTTGACCTGGAATATGCTAAGAACCTGAAGAATCACACTCCGTATTTTTTTTTTTTTTTTTGCATTATTAGTGTTGCAGTCATCTCTTTAGAACAGGAAATGCTGCTCTCTTTAGGAAATAATTCTGCCTATTCAAGTCCCTTACTATGATCACATTCATGCCTTGAGATTTTCTTGAATGAAAGCAGTCTTTAAAATGAGGTTTTTGGGGAAGCTTTCCTAAGTAAGTTTTCTCAAAAAGGGCCACAGAAAGCAGGTGCACTGGCACACACTTGTAGTCCCAGCTACTCAGGAGCCTGGATAGGAGCACTATGTGAGCCTCAGATCTTGAGACCAGCCAAAGTATCATAGCAAGAAAAAAATAGTTCTCATAGAACTGTGTCAAACACTGCAGCAGTGTCTAATAATGTTATAGGCAGCTGAGTTAGATAGAAATATTATAGGCAGTCAGACAGGGACACGCCCTTGAAGGAGCCAATATGAAAGACAAGATACCTTGGAAATGGAGAATATTTGCTGGGGGCCAGACCTCAAGAAAAAGGATTAAACAAATGCACCCACATACCTCCCTAGGGATGGACATCAGGAATTGATATTCTAAATAGGTAGCAATCATCTTGAAGGGTCACTGACCCAACGCCTTACAGGAAAAACCCCTGTTCTGTATTCATGCCCACTTGCTATGTGACTCGCTTCCCCATTTGATCCCAATTTAATCAATTTTATCTGAACAATTCTTGTTGGTTGACTGTAATTTTGTCACACATGTCCACCTTGGGATTTTCCATTCCCCCCCACCCCACGTTGTACCCACCTCACCTGGTGGTTTTGCTCTATAAAAGTCCCTAGGAAAGACAGTCTTGGGCAACCCACTTGGGCCCCCTTCTGTCCCTCTCTTGGACAGAAGCTTTCTTTCCCTCAATAAATATATTCTGCTCTTAACCTCCGTTGTTCCTAAAATTCATTCTTTGATTTTAGAGAACACAAACTCATCCCAGATATTGTTCAGGTTGGGAGTTTCTATTTTCCTGTATCAATAAGAGGCCATTGAAAATGGAACTAAGTTGGAGGCATCTGTGAGCTCAGAGAAAGCAGTTCCTGTCCAGTGTTATGGACAGAAGTCAGACAGCAGAAAAGTGAAGTGGAGTTTGAGGAGTGGACAAATCATGAGCTCACTTAGATCATCAAAGGAAAGGAGGGCAGGTAAATGGTGGGAAGTAAGCTAGTGAGCAAAACTGTCACAGTGGCCTAAGGGTTCTCATGCTCAGTTCAGATGGAAATCACAGAGGGTAAATTATAGTTCTTTTTGGTACTAATAGTCCTGATCTTCAGATGCCATTGTCTAGCAGCTCTTAGTGTTACAGCTC
This sequence comes from Chinchilla lanigera, assembly GCF_000276665.1. Classification (NCBI taxonomy): domain Eukaryota; kingdom Metazoa; phylum Chordata; class Mammalia; order Rodentia; family Chinchillidae; genus Chinchilla; species Chinchilla lanigera. The sequence continues at coordinate 6,326,396 of NW_004955501.1, forward strand.
TCTGCTACTCTCCTGGCAACAGAGCCAGCAGGTGTTGGCATTGCTCAGGAATTCTTCTGACCACCAGAGAGGCAGCTTCCAGCAAGTCCCCATTGTGCTCCATGGTTCTTGAGTTGCCAGCTGCCCTCAGTACTGTCAACTTTGGCTGCTGGCCACTTTCCAAGCCAATGGCCTCTACTTTTACCATCTCTTAGTGCACACAGTTAGCCTGCTTTACTGTGGATAGAATCCCAAATATGCCATCTAAAACAAGCTTTATTAGAATTTATGGTGCAGCAAAAGAAGGAACCGTGCATGGACTTTCTTGCTTAGGGCATGCAAAGAGTTGCTTATGTAGAAGAAAAAGGTGGGCTTCTGTATGCACAGTGTGGAGCATTCTGTTGGCCAAACCAAGTCACAAAGCTAGATCCAGTTCAAGAGACTGAGAAATAAACTTTTATGGGAAGAAAAGCAAGATCAAACTGCAAACAGGCGTGGGTGTGTGCAGTGGAGGTTAACAGTTTATCCACTGCATTTCTGTTTCTAAGAGCAGGCAGAGCCCAGAAAATTCCAATGTGAGTTACACCTTGTTGTTTGCACAGAAAACCAGCCCTTCCCAAAGGCCATGTCTGTCTAGGCACCCACTGAGTACGCTGGTGGTAGCACAGTGACTACTTCCCTACTGCTTGATCTTTAGCCCGTAGAGCAGGCTTCTTTGTCGTGATTACCTCAAACATACTCTGCAGTCCTTCATATTTGAAATGCTTTTGGTAATTGCTTGCTACCCAAGGGAACCATTTCTGGGAGGAAAGTATAATACTAGCAGAAATGAACAATACAGAAGAGGCAATCAGGCCCCATGGTTTCCGGGAATGTCCAACACAAAAATGTCATCTCAGTGCTATTCCCTGATCTCTTTCTCAGGAGATGAGCAACAGTCCCATAAAATCAAGGTAATTAAGCCATGAACTCCCTATGTGATTGCCTTGGAAAACCTTAATTTGTAAAGAATTTTGCCTTCCTCCTTCACTGTCTCTTTGCTGATGGGAGCAGTCTTTAGAATTTCGTTTTTATTAGTACCTGTGGTTGCGTTCTTTGTGGGGAATTGGCCCATGTACATAATACATCTCTATTCCTTTTTTTCCATCCCTTTTCCCTCCCTCCACCTCCACCCATCTCTTGCTCCCTTCCTTTTTTGTACGTGTTTGCAGCAGTAATGTTTACATTCCTGCACAGAGTCGGTGCTGGTACACAACACTTAAACTTCTTTTTTCATTTCTTTCCCAACCCTCCCACCTCTCTCTCTCCATCCCTTGATCCCCTGCCCCATGGAGAAAGATCTGTCTCCCTGCTTCCTATTATCTATCTTTCAGTTTTCTCTCTATTTATACTTAGAATTTCTTATATATGCACAAACCCAACAATGCCTTCAGTGGACCCCTTCCATGGATAGACTTAGATTAACAAATACACTGTTTCCTCATCACATGGCATGCAGCACCCTGCCTTTTGTGAGAATTACAAAATGCATAATTAAGTGCTTCATGTTTCAAATGCTGAAAAATAACTAATTGTTCCTTCCTTTGAATTTCATTTTACTATTAGTGATTAGCAACATGATTCACACTGAAATGAGAGGCTTGTGTTTTGAAGCATACTATTCATTTTTTCAAGCATAGTAAAAGGTTGGCAGCTCACGGCAGGAGTAACTTCTTTCCCCCATAGAATTACAGTTGACTAGGAACTTCTTTCTTCTTACCATTAGTGAATTATCATTTGGTTCTCACCAGATTAATGTGTTACATCCTCCCATGCACTGACCAAGCTGAAGGTCGTGGTTCTGTGAACCATGAAACAACAACCACTGATATTCATGTAGCATTTTATAATTCATGATGCTTGTTTATATCTGTATCTCACAACAAGCCTTAGGAAAGTTATTTATATTCCCATTTTACAGTTAACTTGAGCTGAACCCTTCAGCTCAAGAAGTTTACATGATGCACAGTCAATTTACTAGCAAAAGGAGGAGTGATTTCTTCAGCCAGCACTGGTATGATTCCAGAACATTATGCCCTTCCTCCTATTGCACTGTGGAAGAGGGCATCAGGGGATCAGACATGCTTGGGACTGCCCTGTTTTATTCCGGACTCTGTGTTTGTTACACTTCATGCTTCTCTTTGTGGTATTTGGTGATTATCATTTTTCTGCAGACAGAAGTAGATCTACAGCAACACTAGGAAGGGAAGAAAACTTACCCATTAAAAAACGTGGATACAGCCAGGCTTGGTCTTATATGTTACTTACTATGTGAAGCATATTACAGACCCCACTGTAATACAGTTTCCTTTAAAATAGCATGGGAAGTATAGAATAAGCCTATATGGGCCTGGGCATGCTTCAAAGTATTACACATAGTAGCCCTGTAAAGAGCTACTCTTCCTCTCCACAGTTCTCCCATTTCATTATCTATCTCTTTTATTTTGTCTCCATGAGAGTGTACAGTTAAATCTCAAACTGGAAAATGCCTATGTATTTAACACATGAATCAACTGACCTTTTGGTTTTGGAAGATATGGTCTAGGACATCTGTGCTGGAATTTGCAGAAACTGCCAATAATCTTTCCTAGATACCTGGCTCATGTCCCATAATCCATCCATACAGCTGTCAGGCACTGGTGATTCTTTACCTGAGGGCCTCCTCTGGCCACAGGAGCCCTCTTTGCCACCTACCCAACAAGCTAGAAAGACTAGGGAGTTATCATCTGCTGAGAGCAAGCCTCATCCAGGGCTGGTGGGAGCTGGTTGATAAATACTCCAGCTCCCTCACGCCTCTGGTAGGATAATTGAGACACACGACCTTCAGAATTATTCCTGTGGGGTGAGCTCCACTGCCTGCTGTGTGGTAGCGGGCTGGACAGTGCACCTTTTATAGAGTATCTTTCTTCTCATTCTCTTATTTCCTCCACTCCCTAGTGTTGCTTCTTTCACCTCCTAGATTATTATTTACCTTTGCTTTTGCTTGCAGTAGATTCAAGATTTACTTTTTAGGAAATCCAGATTAAGAACCGTTAGTATGCAAGCATTCAAGCCCTTCTGTCTGTGTTTGCTGAGGGCCTGTTTTTTGCCAAGCACCATCTTTAGAGAGCAAGGTTTTCCAGATGCATTCACCAAATTCACTTTGGTCCAGAAAGGCGGGGCAGCCTCACATGTCCCATCTCTTGCACAGTACATCTGTAAAGATTCAAAGAAGTTCAGCAATGAAGAGGTCAACTTACTTTTTTGGTTTGTTTGTTTGTTTTGTTGAGAAAGGGTCTTACTATGTAGTCCAGGTTGACCTTGAACTCACTATGTAGCTCAGGCTGGCCTGGAACTTCTGTCTCAGCCTCCTGAGGGATTGCTGGGATTGCTGGTGTGCTCCACCTTGCCCGGCTTACTTATGTTTTTACTTTAGGACTTTCTAATCTTTTTGAGTAACGAACTCATTTTCTCTTCCATAGTAGCTGTTACATTTCCACACAGTGTGATGGGAAATGTTTCTCTAAATGACTCATAAACTAAAGGAAGGGGAACTGAGAACAGAATTCTGAGACCAATAGTTTCTTCTGTATTGTGACAAATTTTTCAGAAATGATATTAAGGCAAAATTTGGGGAGTATAATCTTCCTCTAATATAGTATTAAAATCTTCCTACTCCTTATTTTTATTCTTCTTCCTTCTCCTCTTCCTTCTTTTCTTTTTTTTCTCTTTGTACATCTCTACATATTTATGGATTAATTTATTTATACATTTTTTTATTCACTCTTTAAGTTAATATTTGAACAATTAATATATGCCAGGATTAGTGCTGGGTGTTAGGATATACAGCACATAAATGGATATAAAATTTCTTCCTTTCCAGAGGGAAGACCATTTTAATACATTTGGGGTCTTATTTTAAAACTAAAAGCTCATTTTATGCCCCATCAATTTTAGGGAAAGTATTTACTTTAAAATTAGATAAAAAGTCAATAAAAGCTATCAGATTCCCAAGTAGCTTCTCTGTAGAAATTGATAATATGATCCAAAATCCATATAGGAATTGGTAGGATCCAGAATAGAAGTACAACTTTGTGGCATTGGACTACATAATAATTTTTAGCTACGTCACCAAAACCACAAACAACACACAGCAAAATAAATTTGACCTAATGAAAATTTAAAACTTAGACAACTCACAGAATGTGACAAAAAATTGAAATAATATATCTGGTGAGAGACTTGTATGTAGAAATATAAAGACATCTCACTGTTTCATGATAAAAAGACAACACAATAAAAATAGATAAAAGACCTGAATAGACATTAATCCAAAGAAAATATACAAATGATGAATAAGCGCATGAAAAAATGATAGATGTCATTAGTTATCATATACATCTAATTCAAAACCATAATGAAATGCAACTTCTTACCTAATTAGCATGGATATAATTAAAAGAATAAGAAACATATTAAAAATGTGGAGAAACTGAAACTCTAGCGCACTTCTGGTAGGGATGTAAATGGTGTAATCACTTTAGGAAATATTCTGACAATGCTTCAAAAAGTTGAGCCTAGAGTTACTATGTGAGCAAGAAATTCTACTCCTAAGTTTAGACCCAAGAGAAGTCGTTCCATGTGAAGACACCAACTTTTTTCCTTCAGTCTTTACCTCTTTAATTTTAGCAGTTTTGTTTGCCTGTGTTTAAAAATGTACCTGGGATTTGTTTTAATCAGCTGTGGTAAGACAGCATGTAAGAAAGGACTGTCATGAAGGAAGAAATCTATACTTACAGCTCCCAGGAACAGGAGGCATGGCAGACCTCATAGCACCGCAATGGAAATCATTGGCCAGGAAAGAAGCAGAAGGGGAAGGGTGCGCCATGGGGGAGACCTTTTATTGGGACTTTTGTGGTTAGGAATGAGGAGGGCAGAATAAGCAGAAGAGGCTGTTTTTGGATTGGTTAGTTTGAGTAACTGCAGTGGAGTCTGGGGCATAGGGCTTGCCTCTGCTTATTTGATAACTGATGAGGGATTAGGGCAGAGGATAATGTCCTGCTCTGCAGAAGCCTGATAAAAGGATGAGGATGGGAAAATGGACTCAGAAGTGGCTGGTTTGTATATCAAGGGCCTTTTCTCAGACAAGTTGTTCACTATCTCAGAATTCACTAACCCTGGGAAGGACAATCTTTCCCAAGTCCATAAGAAGCCAACACATTCTAAAATAAGTGTCATGGTTTGTGTCTGAATGTCCCCCCAAAGCCTCCTGCAGGCATGCAGTGAGCTTCTAGAGTTCATGGTTGATTCACGCCGGGATTATGGATGTGAGTGCTACACCTACCCTGGGGCGATAGTTTGCATACAATGTAAGGGAGGGAAAGAGGCTTGCTTGCTGCTGCTCCTCCCTTTATGCTCTTGTTGCTTTTGCCATCTTCATCCTCCCTGAACTGTTGCCCTCTGCCATGTACCAGTCTGCCTTGGAGCCAGCCGAGTGTGGACTGAAACCTCCACAAACTGTGAGCTAAATAAACTTTTCCTTCCTTAATTCTGGGCATCAGGTATTTTGTCTCTGCAATGAGAGAACAGTAACCAAGACAATAAGGAAAACATAATTGATATAATGCATCCCTTGCATTCCAGCTTGCTGACTCACTACTTCAAATTTGCCTTGGAATCTCCTGCCTAAACAGCCCCTTTGGAAAGTCCTGAGGACAAGAAGCCTAAGACGCTGAATCTATCGTTATCTCTTAGTGTGGGCTACAGAGAACCAAACCTGTACAGCTAAACTTGCCATTTTATTCCCTCCATAGGTTAAAAAATATTTTGGCCACCCAATAACACAGACTAGATTCCACATGATCTGGTTGCCTTTGAGCCAATCAACAGCATGTAGCCTCTTTAGAACGCAGACACACTGGTTCTGGGTCAGCTTCCAGCCAGGATCATTTCGTAGTGCAAAGTCAAGGGATGAGATTACACATGCATGTGCAGTGAGGTGTGGGGACACATGGCTGGTCTAACATTCTTCCAGGAAAATGATCCATCTTGAATAGACTCCTGACCCAAATAAGAAAATATAACAAGGGCTCTGTCTGGCTTTGTGGTCTGTATCAGAGGCCTCCTGGATTAAATGATTCAAAGGAAAGGCTTTTAAAAGTACATGGGATATAATAAACCATGAACAAATGCTAGCCACTGTAGTAGATCACTTTTGCAGTCCTTGGCTCTTAACAGAGATTCAGTGTTAACTCACCACCACTAGCAACTTATGGTGCTCTGCACAACTCACAGGATTTATATAAATTCAAAGGAGAAAGCAATCTGTAGGTTCTTGGTAATCTGCAAAGCACAAAACAAATGCAAGAGGAAAAGTTCCTTATAATAGCTGTGTGCATGATTTTCAAAACAATATGAGAAAGTAATAGTAGATATGTATAAAAGCATTTTGAATAACTGACTTCTGTAAAGAGACAGGAAAAACTTAGCAGGGCTGAAAAATGATTCCTTTATTAAAATCTAACATTAGATATGCTGTAGAATTAATAATTTTTAAAGAAACAAGAGAGACAGTGTCTATAAAAGTATACAGTTATATATTGAAGTACATTTTGAGACATTTTATATTATTTCTTATATTTTCTTTTTCATTATCTTGTTAGACTTGAGAGAGACTATTTTTTTAATTGAAAGCTATGTAAGAAGAGTTTCCCATTGTTTTTAATGCACTCCAATTACTCTGGGGAAAGTCAGCAGGGGGCTAAGGATATTTGTAAATAACCAGAAGTCAGTTTGTTCTCATCTCTACCCCTAGCTATGTAGCGACATCTTGGTTTCCTGAGAGGATTCTGAAGTCTCTGCTGCATGTATAGGTGAATGGATGTACCTTGAGACCATACTCTTAAGTGAAATAAGTCAAACAGACATGCGTAAATATCACATTGTTTCTCTGGTGTGAGAAGCCAAAAGTGTAAATAAGGACCAGAATGTGTACTAGATATTATGAAGTAGGAAGAAAGTGCTTAATTGGGAAGGGGAACTGGGGAGGGGAAAAGGGAAAAGGAAGGAAGGAAAACAAAAGGAGGAAAAATGGAAACAAAGATTTTGTAAATGAGGAGGGGAAGAGGGATTGAAGGGAGGATAGGGTAATGGGAGGCAGAAAAAAGAGGAACTAAGGTAAGTCATGCACAGGTACAAAGTCCCTATGATGAAAGTGATCATTATGTGTATTTAAAATGTACCAATAAGCCAGGTGTGGTGGCACATGCCTGTAATCTCAGCACTCAGGAGGCTGAGGCAGGAGGACTGCTGTGAGTTCCAGGCTAGCCTGGGCTACATAGTGAGTTCAAGGCTAGTCTAAACTACCTAGCAAGACTGTCTTAAAATGAAACAAAACAAAAACCCAAAAAATTACCAATAAACTTAATTAATACAAAAATTTTAAAAATGAACTCTGTTCCAGATCTCCAAGGCCTTGACTCTTCTAGTGAACTGGGTTTTAGGCTTCGTCCACCTCTGCTCTGTCGTGGTGACCCTGCCCTGCCCTGCCCTGCCCTGCTGCTTCCCAGTGGAGCTGCTGCCACCTCCATGGTGCCCTCCCTGTCCAAGGCTACCGATGCTGAGCTAGGTGACCTGTACCCGGGAACCTGCTAGTACTGATGTCCCCTGGTGGCCTCAGGAGAACAAGCAATCAAAGCTATATTAACTTCCTTGCTTATTGCAGCTGCCTTCCTCAATGGTTGAACTCAAGTCTATAGAGGTCAGGGAGCAATCTGAGGGAGAAAGTAATGCTCTTCCCATGGTAATTTCCACTCTTCTGAGCATGGGCTCCTGACCTTGAACGACATCTCCCCTACTTCCCTCTCCTGAGCCCTTGTGCTCTTTAGATTTGTTTTAACAGCCCAAATCCCACAGTGAGCACTTCTTGAGACCAATTCTCAGCCTCCTGCTGCTTTATTAATGAAGCCCAATTGGCAAGTAATTTTCAAAAAGTCAAGCAGATCTGCCTGTTTTCTTTGAAGAAGGGCTGCCTTACAAGCAACAGTCCTTATTTACCAAAGATCCTTACAGTTTTAAACAGGAAGTTTCCCAAAGGGTACTCCCTGCATTATATAGGATGTGAATCCCAACATGGTCACACCTGGTTTGAATTCTACCTCTGAATTTATTTTCCTGTGCAGCCCGATCAAAGTGCTTAAATCCTATAAAATTTATTTATGTGTAAAAGAGATAAGAAACATCTTTTTGTGGGCTGATCATGAATATTAATTGCTGCATTAAAGTATTTAGTAGAGATGTGACCTGTAATGAACATTACAGTGCTGAGAAGTATCTTTAGTTTTCATGGACCTTAAGGTTTTGAAATAATTTGAAAGAAAAGACCATTCTAGGTTATAGAAACCAGGAAGAGTTTCATTATTTTTATGAAGTCAAAAGAAAGAAAATGGGTTACCTCAAAGTGAAAAATTTGACACTTAACATTTATCACAAGAAATCTCTTTTCCTAGTGCGAAGGGTAGGAGGAGGAGATCATTAGTCAGGGTACAACAAAGAAGTTAGCTCCTGTACTTTCAGACTGGGAGGTACCTTTCTTGGGGTTGCTAAATATAGCAAATGAAAATAAAGGACGTAAGATAAATTACATTTTAGGTAAACAGTAATTTGTTAATGTAAGTATCTGTCAAATGTGACATGGATGTTCTATATCACTCAAACCCTTCTAAATCCCCTTATAGACCTATGCAGTTTGCTAAACTGGACATTTTGCCAGGCATTTTGGTGATTGGGTTCTCCTGCGTTCCTGTCAAAAGATCTGATTGACAGAATGCAAGGGATAAGTTATATCAAAGCCCTGAACTACAGAGTTCTTATGATAAGGGACAGTCTTCTAAAAGAGAACTCTGGCATGTGGCTTATAATGAAGTTGTTCTGCTTAATAGATGAGATGCTGGCTGGAGGGCTTTTATGTGGCTCAAATCTACAGCATCATTTCAAGCCTTACCACTTAAGTGGACGTCTTAGAATATACTTGCTTTTGTGGTTAAAGCTTAAGAGGACACTTGATAGACAGTGGTAGTTACTAATATTTGGCCCTACATTATCTTTATCTGCTAATCACCTGGAGCCATCTGTTCTGTTCCACTGTGGGAAGCTCAGCTAGAAAGGCCCATTAATCACAACTGGGGCTTTGGGGAGTGCTGTGGATAACAATTGGTTGACAATATTTCTTTGGGAAACTTCATAGCTTTGTTTTTTTTTTATATAACTTTGTGATAATTACCAAACCATGAATAAATACAGTCCCTCCTTTTCATTAATAATTAGAGACACAGAGACACATGGAACTTGCTACAGTGTCTTAATTATCTCTTTAGGAAGATGCTTTTCTTGGACAGCTGTCATGTTTTGGACAAGGCTGGAAGGCCTCAGTGGAGGCAGGTGCTCCTCATCTCACAAGGAAGATGGAAACTGGAGCTTCCTCAGGGTTTGTAAGTGGCACACTGCCTTCCAATAGCAACAGTCTTTCCCAAATATGTGGGGAAGTAGGAACTAGTAATAATTCATTGAGATGAAGGAAGGATGCTGGAGATACTGGCCAAAGGACATAAGATTTCAGTTAGACAAGAGGAATTCATTTGAGAGATCTGTTGTACAACATCATGACTGATTAAAAACAAAATGTTTTGTGGTTGGAAAACTGCTAAAGCAGATTTTAAATATTTTCATTGCAAAGGGCCTATATAAAGTCATAGCAAGAATTTATTGTACATGTTACCTGTTCGTGGCTTCACAGCTCTGGCTGTAATCTGCATTGCACAGATGAACATAAGTGTGAGGGCTTCCTAAGAAAGTAACTTTCTAGAGTTAGAATCCAGATCACCTGACAATGAGAGCAGGGCACATTCTATCTGAACAGTCTGATTTATTTTTAAAACCGCCTTCTAGGAAAGGGAAGTTTATTTCTTCAGTACTGGATTCATAATTTCATGATCCCCAAAGAAGGTGTACTGCTATTCAGCCCAATAATTAGGAGTCACCGTGGAAGTTAACAAATATTACAAATTATGCAGCTGTTTCCGCGGCAATTATTGAACAACTACCAGTGAACCACTGTTAGCCCCACAAGATGGAATTTCCCTCTGCTGTTGGTCTACATAGTTATTCCTTTGACAATAACTGTTTCCCTAATAATCCTGCGGTGCCAATATGAGAGCATCAGACCAATGTGTTTACTGAACACTTGAGGACATTGTGGTTAGAACAATGTGCTGTAAGTGTAAAAAACACATTGAATTTTCAAAGACAGTATAAAAATCAGTAAAGTGTTTTATCACTAATTTTTAAATTGTTAATTATGTGTTGAGATGGTAATATTTTGGAAATCCTTGGTCCCTTATTCATTTTCTTGTTGCTGTGACAAAATACCTGCTATCCAAATGTAATGGTGGAGAGATTTATTTTGGTTCATGGTTTTAGAGAATTTAATCCATGGTTGTTGGACTCTGAGGCAGGAAGGATGGGATGGAAGGGTCTGGTGGAGGAAAGCTGCTCCAGTCATGGTGGCCAGGAAATAAGGAGTGAAGGGAGGGGCTGGAACATGAGCTCACCCTTCCAAGTCATGGCCCAGTGACCCAACTCTTCCTAGCAGGCACCACCACCTAACAGCACGTTCAGTTGTGGGTTCATCAGTGGGTTGATTCTCATGATCCCCATGATCTAAGCCCCAGCTCTGAATACACGAGACTTTTGTGGGACATTCTGGATCTAAATAATAATAGTTGGTGAGGTAATTTTTATTAAGTTCCTGTTATGGTTTGTGTCTAGATGCCTCTCCAAAGTCTCATGCAGTCACAGAGTTTTTGAGAGGTGGTTGAATCTAAAGTGTGTGATTGATGGTAATGCAATGCTCGGATTAAGAGCGGGTGATTGCTAGATCAGTTCACTGACTGATTTGGCACTGCCCTAGTCCAAGCAGCCTAGATAGAGTATAAAAGGGGCAGAAAGACACTGTTAAGGTTAGTTGTTGATTTGCTGTCTTCTGCTGACATGAATTGTTATCCTCTGAAAAACCACCCTGCCTTGGAGCCAGCTGCTTTTGGACTGAAACCTCCACAAGCTGTGAGTTAAATAAACCTTTCCTCCCTTAACTCTTGGAATCAGGTGCTTTGTCTCAGCTATGAATAAGGTAACTAAGAAAGATTCTTTCTTTCTTTCTTTCTTTCTTTCTTTCTTTCTTTCTTTCTTTCTTTCTTTCCTTCTTTCTTTCTTTCCTTAATATGGCTACCAGAGAATGTAAAATTGCACATATAAAATTTCACAAACTACTGCACAATACTGCTAGATTGTAAGATTCCTGAGAACAAGGTACCATGTTTCCTCAGTAATCAGAACAGTGTCTGTTACATGGTAAGTACTCAATAAATGTGTGTTGGCTAAAATGTATGTAAGGAGATGAAGGAAAGAAAGTAGAATTACAGAGAGTAATTAAGTGGGGCCTTAAAACCCATGGAAAATACAGCTGTTAGAGCTGGAAATGAACATAGAGAAGTCAACTATGTACACCAAATTTTCTGCTAGTGATGGAACTCTTTCTTAGCTGTTTTCTCACTCCTGGGAGAAGTATCTGATACCCACAATTTAAGGGAGGAAAGGTTTATGGTGGCTCACAGTTTTTTAGGAGTTTCAGTCTATAGTGACCTGGCTCCAAGACAGGGTGACATGGGAAGGCAGGAGGCAGCAAGAGTTTCTCTTTCTTTCTCTTTTTATTCCATCCAGGCTATAAGCTTATTTATTGGTTGGTGCCATCCACTTCAAGCTGGGTCTTCCCTCTTTGGTCAGACCATCATCCACACTCAGAACTGTGGTAAATCAAAAAGAAGAGGGCAAAAGAATCTGGATTTGTTCTCATCTCCTTGGTGAGGAACAAATCCAGGCTCTTTTGCCCTCCTCCTTGTTTGCCTCTTTCTGAAATGTTTCTTTGTCTAGCATCCATAAGTTTGGTATTATATTTGCATGGTCTACCTGGGTTTTGAGGTAGTTATTTCCCCAGGCACTGCAGCTCCCCAAATCCAGGTTTCTTCATCTGCAATGCTTTGTACCCTCTCGCACCATATCCTCTTGCACTGCAGCCCCAGCCCCTTCCTTGCCTGTCTCCTCAGCTGTTTTTCTTGCTGTTCTTCCAGAGTCAGTTGAACACTCTTTTACATTCATTGTGCAACTGTTTGCTCAGTATCCCAGACATCATTCCTATCCAACCATCTCCTTTACCTGTTTGCTGCCATGGAAAATGTCTACTTTCTTTTAAAATAACTACCTCTTCTGTAAGACATTCCTAGAACCCCTGTTGTTCTAATGAACAGTGATGACCTGTTTTCCCATCAAGCTGTGGTTAGATAGTGGGTAGGACCTGGCACTCATTGCTTATGTATCTCCAGGGCTTACCTTCATGCCCAGAGCTAAGCAGAAACTAAATATGTATCTTTAGAAATGAAAGGCCCACATGTATGAAGTATGAAAAAACTGCAGTTCAAGTTTAAAATGTTAAAAATTTTATTAAGTAATATGCACATTGCCATTAATCATCCTTAAAATACTTCCTCTTGCTTCAGACACACTTACCCCATTGCTCTTGCCACTTTCTGAAGCAGTTCTGCAAGTCCTCTTTTGTGAGTGTCTTTAGTTTTGCAGTTGTGGCTGCCTCAGTGTCCAGAATTGATTCAAAATATGCTCATTTTGACTTTGGGGAAGAGCCAGAAGTCACATGGTGCTAGGTCCAGTGAATAAAGTGGATGAGGACACATCGTTCTGTTTTTATGAGCCTACCTTTCCATTGAATGCCACTGGACAGCAGCCTTAATTGAATTTTTTATCACACCTTGTTATGGTTTGGGGGGTATTTTTTGCAAGGAGAACAGTATAATACAGGGCACATATTTTATAAGATTATTTATAATAGTCACCTAAAGAACAATATACAAAAGAGTACAGGAAAGCTGTCCACACACTGTAGATCAGGAATCCAGCTGAGGGCCTGGATTCCGCGATAATGTCCTGCATGAGTCCAGCTTAAGACCTAGACCTCATAACAATGCCTCCCATGAATCCAGCTGGAGGCCCAGAGCCCATAACAATATCTCATGCAGGCCTATTTCATAGATCTGTGCTGTGAAGGCCCAAAGGTCGATGGTGGAATCTAGAAAGTCTGTGCCAGCGGGATGAAGTATAGGTGCTAACAGACTGAGGGATCTGCACTGGAGCCAGGAAGCGATGCTCAAAATAAGAAGCAGAGCTCCCCTGAAAGGTACCACTTGCCATCCTCAGCAACAGTGAGGTCCCGAGCTCCTCTGATGATCAAGATGGGCGAGTTCCCATCAAGAAAGCCAACACAGCAAGCTTCTCCAGGAGACTGGCAGTGCACCATCTTCCCCTCTGGAGCCAGGAAGCGACATGCAAGTGAGGACCAGAGCTCCCCCAAAGTGAACTGAAGCTATTCTCAGTTCCAACAAGGTCCTGAGCTCCTAGGAGGATGCACCAAGTTCATCAGGAAAGTCAGCATGACAAGTTCCTCCAACAGAACCAACAACCCCTTACAGCTTCTACCAGCTCCCAATAATCTTTCTCTGCTCCCAACAGCCAAACTTCTTCTTCTCCAGTTCTGCCTTTTATGCTGCTGGCAACAATCCTCAGGTGGGCCTCCCACACCCAGCACCATGTTTATTCAGTTCAGCTGGGGGTTATAAGTTGACCACTACTTGTCAATCCACTACATACCTCATAAAGACACTCGAGAGAGAAATTCCAGAACTGCTTTAGAAAGTTGCAAAAATGGTGGGATAAGTGTGCGCAAAGCAAGGGAGAGTATCTTGAGGGGGATTCACGGCAATATGTCTTTTACTATAATAAAATATTTATAATTTAAACATTCACTGTATATTTTGATTACACCTTGTATTTCTAATTACTAAATAAAATTCCTTTGATTTGTGAATGTGCACTTCTTTTTGTGGACTGACACATTTTTGCACGGGGTGGACCATTTGGCCTTTTCTGGTAGTGAGGCATCCTGGATGAGTGCTTAATAGTGTTCATACCATGACGTGCACCACAGAAGTACATGCTCATTTCCACGTCACTGTTAGATGGAAATTCTTTCCTTCAGTGACAAACATTACAGCTACTTATTGTGGCTTCCCACTCTTTAGTTTGTTTGATAGCTTCTGTTAGCATATTCTTCTATAAAAATTTGTCTTCAAATCACCATGTAAAGAATCCAATTTATGACCCTATTACTTGGAAAATCTGAAAAATAATTTTTTCTTGGCTCAAAAATGCTGGACAACTTACAGTTTTCTCTTCTCATCATAGCAACACTAAAAACAATTTATTTATTTATTTATTTATTTATTTATTTATTTATTTATTTATTTAGGTTTTTTTCCGGTACCAGGAATCAAACTCACGACGTCACACTTGCCAGGCAAGTGCTGTGCCACTGAGCTAAATCCCCAGCCCCTAAAAACAATTTATTTTCGCACTGCAAACAAGTTCTTCAGCCACTGTGAATCACATACGTGTCCACTCAGTGATGATAATAATCTGAGATAATACCATTTTTCCTAAATGAGAATAAAGAACTGTAGGCACATTGCTATTGGGTTACTATAGCTGATTTTGGCTAGAGCTTTTAAATTGCTCTTCCTTCACATATGATTATAAAACTTTTTTCTTTCCTCACAGAAAAGAGTGTCTTTGAGTCAGTTACTTGCTAAGAACCAGACTCTGGTATATTTAAGTATCATGGAATAAATGTCACAGGATTGGTATATATGTTAAATCCTATGAGTTACCCTCTCTCAGCCTTTACTAACACAGCCCTAATTTAATTCCTGGCAGGAATATGATCAGTCCCAGTAGAATGCTACTGACTAATGTAAATGAACCATGGCTTCTTGTCTCTTCTTTCCAGATAATTGCTTCCTCTGCCTCCTTGGATGCTAAGGGCAGAACTTTTCCAGTGAGCTGCAGGAAAGATTATCTCATT
>NW_004955501.1:6341552-6345343 GCF_000276665.1 Chinchilla lanigera
AGAATTTGTTTGCAACAGCAGGTAGTATGTGAGCCTACTTAGCATTATAGTGAATAGTTTGTTTTGTTTTTGTAATTGCACTGTCTGGTCAAGAGTACCATTCTAGTAGAAAAAGGAAATGTGCACCTGAGCAGTGCAGTGAGCTGACTGGCCTTTAGCTTTTCATCTTTGGCTAAAGAGATGACCAACCAGTGCATTTTTCTCTTCAGAACAGCACAAGCCTGTGGTAACATCATCTGGCTGGCTGCCTGAGGGACAGACAAGGAGGAGGACTGAAGTGGTGGGCAGAGGGGCTCTATGTGACCTGCTGAGGGTCTGGAAATGGGGCAACAAGAGGCTGCACCTGAGTGGAGCCGGGAGGGATGTCAGTCGGGCAAGTGTCTGTAGACCCCGCCCATCCCTGCATTCAGCCCTCCTGAGGCTCATATTCATCTCTAGGACTCAGAAAGGGATACAGAACATCTAGACAGGTGGTACTTGTGGGTGCCTGGACTTTGGCCTTTTGCTCCTGATACCCAGCAACTGGCCGTGGATCTCATGTGGAAAAAGTAAATATTTTTTGGTGGGGAAAGTGGGGGAAAATATACTTTGGATACAAAAGGAAAATTCCTTCTCAGTACTGCATAGTGTCTTGATGGGAAATAGCTGGCCAATGATCTATAGAAGGATCATCAGTATCTTCAGTATTGCAGCCAGAAACCTTGTGCACACACAGGAGGGCCATGCTGGAGGCCCACTTGCTCCTTTATCTCTCTCTTTGACTCCCACCTCCTCATCATTCTTCCGATGACAGCTCTACCAACGTCTATGATTCACAACCTGCCAACTTACCAGGCATGAGAAGTGGCCATGCCGCCTGAGCGCTGGATGTCACATTTGTCCTGATGACTCTCACTTTGTTTCCAGTTCCTTTGACAAAAATATAAAAGTTTAAAAGTTTGCAATGGTGGAAGATTTTGCTCTGTTGTTCACATCTCCTGGATCGGGTGTGGGGAATAAAATGCAATGGAACTAGTTCTAAAATTGTGTTTGTTGGAGATGACTAGAAAATACACATCTGTGATTGTTCAATTTAAATGTCAGTGTCTTCAGGGCTAATGCTTCAAAGAGAATGTATACATTGATTATGATATTCCTTACCTGTTAAGGTGTGTTTAAAAGGAATCTATTTTGTAGCAAAGACCAAAATTTTATAGGTAGAATATAAAAATTGTCTCATTTTATTCAAAATGTGGTTCATTCTTTAACATAAATAAAATGTTCTTAATGCAAAAAATAATATATAGGTTAATTTGTCTCATTTGTACTATTAGTTTATCTTAGCTCATTGAAAAGAAAGTTGTGTTATTATCAGTTTGTTTCTTCTTTCTAATACTCTTTGGTTTTTGTCTTGTGCTCTGAGTAACTACTTTGAAGATGACAATACGCAGCATATTTTATTCTCTTATGATTTTGCCATGGAATTTTTTTTTCATAAAATGAAAAAGAGAACTAGTATAAGAGCCACATATATAGTTTAAAATTTTCCAAAAGGTGAAAAAGTACATGTTATTACAGCCATAACATTATGGGCCATGGAATGGTTAGAGTGAAATGTAATTCTATCAAAAATATAGTTATATTTAATGAAAAAAATATTTTGCACTGCTTTGGTTTTAATTTAATTAAAACTAAATGCAATTAAAGTTTAGTTTCTCTTATGCACTGACCATATTTCATGTGCTCAGAGGCCAAAGAGGCCAACTCAGGCTGTTTTCTGAACCCCCAAAGGGCAGGAACTGTATCCTATTCCGGTCTCTCTTAGTTATTGCTTGTTCCTGGAACCCTTCCTGGCTCCATGCACAGCTCCAGAAGACAGCATTCGCTGTCAGTCACCCTTAGTTATTTTCACTCTCATTCATTTTGACAACACCCGGCAGATGGCAGTAAAATGTTCTGAGCGGGGGTTGCTTTTTTCCAGTTCACACAAAGTCTTTAAAGAAGCTACAGAGTGTGCTCCAGTGGAGTCTCCCTAGTTGCAGCTCTTTGCTCTTCTCCATTTATCCCTTATCCTTGTAGTAATCATACCTTCCTAGGCTTAGAGAAGTAGCAAGTGGGAAAAGCCTCACACTTGGACATGAGAGGCACTGCTTTTTTTCTTTTTTAAACTTAATTTTCTGATGCCAGGCATCTGAGGATACAGCTGCAGGGATCACCTCAGCTTTTCCTCCACCCATAGACCCTGGTCTTTGTTCCTTACTTTCTGTAATTCATCTGTAGAGAAAGTCTGCACTCTACAATGAGTCTAATTAAGGTTCTTTATACGGAGCACCAATGTTTTTAAGGGCACCAATAAATAGTACATAATCTTAAAGATGAGAGGAAGATTGTACACAGCATTTTAAAAAAGAAAGCCACTTAAGGCCGTTAAAAGGAAAGAACAGAGAAACAAAAGGGAGCTATTTAGTAGTTTCCAAAAAAAGAAGGTGCTGAAATGCTAACTTTCCTTTTAGGCTCAATTGTCTGGACTAAGAACTGTATCAAACTGTGAGATCTATAAGTCTATGAGCACCTCTATGTGTGAGTCCATCAGAAGGAAGGTAGCCCTGTAAATACTGACCTGGGGATGGCACATTTCAAAGTGCATTTGGGAAGGAGAATCTATAACCACACCCTGCAGGGCTGGGCTCCAACCCTCAACCCCGTGGGTTCCAGGAAAGAAAGTCACAGATCTGACTTTTTCCTTGTGAACCCTCCTTTACCTCTGATGTTCCTAGGAATGTGTTCCTGCCTAGGAGAGCAGAGCCAGTTCATGAGCTATTGGACTATTACAGATTATTTTTGGATGGTTTGTGAGTCAACTTGGTCTGTTGGGAGTGGGCGGGTTTGTCACAACCTGCTGCTCAGGAGAAGCTGCCTACTGACCAGGCGTAGTGGAGACTCTCTCAACTTTCTCTCAAGAAGCTACGTAACAGATAGTGGCTAAAGTTAAAGGGAACTTGTCTCACTGGGAGATATCTCTGTGGGTATGCAAGACAACTGGATGGAGAGAGAAGAAAAAAATGTTTCTAGCATTGATCTGCATTACCAAGTGGTTATGCATCCCTAGAAAATTTATCCTCTCTAGATTCTGTTCTTCTTATATTAAATGTGCAATACAGAAAAGGCAATTTATCAATAATTCTCAGACCCTGGGTGCTGTGTAACCTGGAAGGCATTTCTAGTGCAAATATTGGATGACTAAGAACAAGGGTAGTAAATGCCTGGTGCTTTGCTGCCACATTGCACATTATAAACCCCACCTAATCTTTCCTCTTGAACCTGACTGTGATCTAAAATCTTTCTCAGCACAGGGCCCATGATGCCATGCCAGTCAATTGAAGCTGACCTTAAACATAGAACCTTCTCACTGCCCCAGACTGGAAGAGCACAAGTCCCGCTCTCTCCTTATGATGGGGTTCTCATTTTGATCACAGCTCCTAAAGCCCATTAGCTGTTCAGTACAGCAGGCATCTTAATGAACCCCCTAGGATAAAATCCCATCCCTAATTTTTAGCATAAATAAAGGAAAGGATGTCAGAATTTGCAAATGAATAAATAAAATGAGTAAATAGTAACAAGAAATACAAAAGGTGTACCAATATTAATTGATGATATTTGTGTGACAATGAGAAATAGGAACTAAGAAAAATAATTCTGGAATCTAGTCTGTAAACATTTCTTTTAATCTTTTTTTTTTTTTTTTTTTTTTTTTTTTTTTTATATTTCCTTCCTTCCCTCCCAGGCTGGTCTGGAACTGTCAATGATCCTCC
>NW_004955501.1:6345443-6382666 GCF_000276665.1 Chinchilla lanigera
TATTTGTGTGACAATGAGAAATAGGAACTAAGAAGGGTAATTCTGGAATCTAGTCTGTAAACATTTTTTAATCTTTTATTTTTTTTTTTTTTTTTTTTTTTTTTTGAGACCGGGTCTTTCTATCCCAGGCTGGTCTGGAACTGTCAATGATCCTCCTGGCTCCGCCTTCCTAGTGCTGGGATTATGGGCTTGTGCCACAGTGCCTGGCTTCTAGTCTAAATCTATCTTTACATCTCTGTATAGGGGTAGAAAATCTCCTTGGCTACTAATATGCTAGCAATTCACAGTCCTTGTTCTCCAGAGACAAAAGACTTCACATTCAAGTCCTTACATCCTGTACACTTTCATGTTAACTCCTTGAATCTTATGTAGATACAGTACTATACAGCTGGTCAACATTTACTTCATGACGTCAGTTTTTATTGTTGTTTTCAGATTTTGGATACCAGTCTTCCAGGAAGGTTACAAAAGTGTAATTTCTTGGGCCCCATCTCCAGAGAATCTGATTTACAGATCTGAGTTAGTGCCTAGGAGTATGGCTTTTTAAAATCAAATGCCTCAAATTCCTTAGGTCACAATTTGAGAAGTAGTTGTGAAAGAGTTCTCTCCTGAGCTTAAACCTAGATGTATGGCTTCCATTTTTCATGTAACTCTACCACATGGTACAGTCATTTAATTCTAGGGCACTCAGTTTATATCATATATTAAAGAGTAGATTTAAGGAACTGCATGATGAACAGCAGTAGTTCTTGAGTATGAGCTTCAATGGCAAAAATATCCATATCCCCATGAAGTAATATTGCAACTTTGGACATGTTGGTTATCTGTATTAGTTCGGGTTATTTAGAGGAACAGAATCAATATAAAATGTATGTAAAATTATACAAAGGAATTTATTAGACAGGCTTATGGGATCAGAAGCAACAAAGTCACAGTGATTGTCTGCATGTTGGAGAGCCAGATGATTCTGCACTAGTCCCCAGTCAAAGGCCTGGAAGACACTGTAGTAACTGGTGTGAGTCTGTGTCAGGAAACCTAAAAGTCTGCTTGGTGTCGGCACTGGAAGGCTGAAGAAATGAGAAGAATATACAAAGGCAATGGTGAAGACTGAGGCTTCTTCAGAAAGGAAGTGCCTCCTTCTTCTTTCCCTCTTTATTCCATTCAGACTACATGCCTATCGGTTGGTGCCATCTACATCCAGTGTGGATCATTCCCCCTGTTTGCTGGCCTACATGTCACTCATCCACAGGCACACCAAGAACGTTACTATTGCTGGGCACTTCTGAAGTCAAGTTGACGTATCACAATTGACAGTCACTATCTCCAGGTGGAAAACATGCAATAATAAGGAGATGCTGTGGATTCAGTAACACTTTCAAACATGTTTATATTTCACCAACCCCAACAGCATCTATGAATATTCAAAAGTATCAGTCAATGTACGTGTACAATATGTAACTTATTTAATCTGCATATAAGATGAGGCTTCATGAAATAATTGCATGAGCTAATCCATGTGTACTTCACCCTACCATAGGAGGGTCTAGACACAGAAATTTGAATCATTTAGAGTAGGGAAAGCCCCAAAAGGCTTGTGTTTGAAATCCACAAAGGATACATTGTGGCTGAGTTGTGTGATTACTCAACCCATAGGCCTCAATTTCTTCATTTGTAAAATGATTATGACCAGTACACTCCTAGTGGATATGGTAGGCTTGACAAAGGAACTTTAAGAGCAGAAACACACTATGGTGTTTTGTCACCTTATGGTGACACTCTTTGTGTCTCTCTTCAGAGCACAGGAGAAGGAGTAGCTGTAGAGTAGTAAAGATTAAATGATGCAATGTATACACAGTACTTGACCCAAAGTAGACAATCAATGTTAGTTTTATGCTTCATTAAAAAAGCTAATGAAGAACTAGAGAATCTGAAGCTATACATCCCTGCCCCTTTGATTCAGCTTGTAGTCCCAGGGGCTTTCCCACTCTGCAGAGATGGTTTGGGGACTTGCCATTGGCTCTCTGCTGCTGCTCTTTCACTCCTGCTTCTTTCATAGCTGCAACTGAGCAAGGGACTGTGAACCACAGTATACCTGGGAAAAGAAGGTACAGAACTGGAGAGGTCTCTTACAAGAGATCAGTTTCTGACACCACTGTTTTCCATGAAAAAGACCAGTACTCAAGGAAGGGTACAGAGCAAACAGCTACTCCTTCTCCTGTGCTCTGAAGAGAGACACAAAGAGTGTCACCATAAGGTGACAAAACACCATAGTGTGTTTCTGCTCTTAAAGTTCCTTTGTCAAGCCTACAAGTGGAGCCAAAGTTATTACATGCACTTGGAACATTCCCCCTCACCTCTCATCAGGAGACAGCAGGAGGAAGTTTGTGTTTCTCTCTTCTTCTGCAACTATTCTACAGTTCGACACTGAAAATACTCAGGCACGAGGTTTAATTTGAATATCTATGGTATAAAATTACCACTGTTCACATCCCCTACCATTTTCCTGACGAATTAATTGCTAACACAATTTTTAGCAGCGGGTATGTGAGGAGTGTGGTGGGGTTGAGAGTTCAGCTCTCAAGAGGTAATTATGGTGCCCTTGGCCGGGAGAGAGTGGAAACGATGCTAGAGGAGGCTGTGTTTGGGGTAAGCAGCACCTGCTTTCTGCCTGATCTGCAGACCTGTGGATCTGAGAAACACATATAATTTGGAGGATTTAGTGTCTACCTTTTGTACACATAATTTAACCTCTTAATCATTGCATGATCTGCTTGGCTGCTGTGAGCTCCCTGAAACCATGCTGCCTTGGCCATTCCTTGGGTTTTGTGGCCACAGTTATTCTACCACACCTTCAAAATATCTGGATGAAGAAGCAAACAGAAAAAGCCTCTAAAGTAGAAGGTAAATCAGGCTAGAAAGAGATTTTTCCCTTCAGCACAGTCTGAGGGAAGAGACACTTTTGTTGTCCTATCTGAAAGCAACTAGTTTCATCTGAAAGACATGGAAAAACATTCTGTTGGACCAAGCACTTGACCTTTTAAGAAATAGCCTCTGCTCATTGAAAAACCATTTCTCTGAAATGTATACCTTTAGACAAGATGCATAAATTCCTCTTAAAACGCCTCACAGCTGTTGTAATCCTCTAGTGTCTAAGGCATTTGTTCTTGGAGTTATTTTAAATTTTATTGCATTCAATTGAAAAATAAAGAACAACAATAAAAACTAAGTAGATAAACTAATAAAAGCCAGTAAGATTTGCAAAGCTGGGAAGAGGGAGGAGTGGAGATGTAGATAGTGGAGATAAAATAGATATAAACATTTAAACAACTTTCTTAAACATTTTCAAGTTTTTAAAATATTGACACCTTTATAGACTTAATTTAGTCTCAAAGATATTTTTGGAAATAAAGGGTTATAATATTATTATGTGACAGAGAGACAGAGACAGAGAGACAGAGACAGACAGAGAGGAAAGTGTACATTCATTTCATTAGGTTTTGTTCTCGAGTTTTTGCTGTGATGTAAGTTGCTTTTAAAAATATTAAAGATTAAGTAAGGATGAGATAATATTTCTGGCACTGTCGCTCATGGAATAACGAGATTGGAAAGAAGGGAATGAGGCTATTTGTTGGCTAAGGTTAATGTGTAAGGACTTCATCTTGTTTTCTCGATGAATTTGGATCTCATTTCCCAAATATCTTTGCTGCAGGGCTCCTGCTGTGTTTCCCAGGAGCCAGGCCAACTCTCCCAGACCTGGTTCTCAGCTGGCATCAGAAGATGAGGGGGTGGTGGGACCATCTACTCCAACACTCTTGTTTAACAGATAGCTGAGTGCTTATGGTGGACAAAGGATTTACTAAGGATTGTCTAGCAAATTAGTAGTAGAGCAAGAGCTAGACCCTGGGCCCAACTGTCTTTAAAGTACCAATAAACAAATTTTATAGGAACAGTTACTTTACATGGACACGTGCTTTGAATTCCTAATTTGGAAATCAATGTGTCATACAAAATTCACAGATTGATGGTGCAATTTGATGGAAATGCAAGGAATTAGCACAGGTAGATCTGGGGAAGAAGAAGAAAAGAAAATGAACATTTACAAGCAAAGTACTAATGTTTTACAACTGCATATGATTTTCATGTCTCTCCAATGAAGTAAATATTATTTTTATTTTTAATGAAAAAACCATACTCAGAGAAGTTGAATAATTTGTCAGAAACCTTGTAGAAGGTACTGTATGATTTGAACTTACAAATATACAGTTCGAAGTCCATACATAATCTTTCCATTACTCCCTGTTGTTGTCAGAGTTTACAAGGGAAACAACTATATACAGGACATAATTTATAGGATTATCTTATAGTAGTTACCCAAAGAGTCAAATTCAAAAGAGTGCAGGAAATCTGTCCACACAACAACAACCCAAAGAATCCAGCTGAGGGCCTGGATCCCAAAATAATGTCCTACACTGGTCCAGCTGAAGACCTAGAGCCCATAACAATGCCCTGACGAGTCCAACTGGAAGCCTAGATCCCATGACAATGTCTCATGCAGGCCTGTTTCATGGATCTGTGTTCAGAAGGTCCAAAGGTCAGTGGTGGAATCTAGGAAGTCTTGCCAGCAGATTGAAGGAGCTGTGCCAACAGGCTGAGGGATCTGCACTGGAGCCAGAAAGCAACACTCAAAGTAAAAACCAGATCTCCCCTGAAAAGTACCATAGCCATCCTTAGCAACCATGAGGTCCTGAGGTCTTCTGATAGTGAGAAAAGCAGAGTTCATATCAGGAAAGCCAATGTGACAAGCTTCTCCAGGAGATTGAACAGTGCACCATCTTCCCTTTTGGAGACAGCAAGCAGTGCTCAAAGTGAAGACCAGAGCTCCCCCACCCCATAGCCATTCTCAGCAACAACAAGGTCCCAAACTTCTTTGGCAATGACAGCAACAAAGTTCATCAGGAAAGTCAGCATGACAAGCTCCTCCTGGAGAACCAACAACCCCAGGAGAAGCAAGAGCTCGCTAACAGCTCCTCCAGCAGCACCACTCCTTCTTCTCCAGTTCTCCTTTTTATGCTGTTGCCTACATCCTCAGGTGGGCCCTCCACATCCAGCACGATGCTGATTCAGTTCAACTGAGTGTTATAAGTTGACCTCCAGTTGTCATCCACCACACTCCCCTGTTCTTTTTCTAAAATTATATTAGTACATGTTTGTAGCACATAATGATGATGTTCATTGAGAGGAATTGGCACACGTATGTAACACATCCTAACTCCTTTTATGTCTTTTTTCTCTTCCTCCCCCTCTCCCATGTCCTCTTGATCCCCTTTCCACTATGAAAGATCTCTTCCCTATTTCCTATTATCTCTCTTTAATTTTGCTCTTCATTATACTTTGGGTAACACCATGCAGTAGTTAAGCTTGTATGCCTGATTTATTCCACTTAACATTGTGGTCTCTAGGTACGTCCATTTTCTTACAAGTGACTCAAATTCATTCTTCTTTATGGCAGAGTAGTGCTCCATTGTGTACAAACAGAACATTTTTATCCATGCATCTGCTGATATGCATATAGGCCATTTCCAAGATTGAGCTGTTATGAATTGTGCTGCTATAAACAAGGGTGTGCATGTATCACCGTAGTATGATGTCTTTTGGGAAGATACCTAGAAGGGGACTAGCTCAGTGGAAGGGAATTTTCTATATTTAGATTTTTGAGGACTCTCCATACTGATTTCCACAGAAGTTGTACTAGTTTACTCTCCCACCAACTTTATAGAAGGGCTCCTGTTTCCCCACAACCTCACCAGCATTTGTTATTATTTGATTTCTTGTTGAGAGCAATTCTTTCTGGAGTAAGCTAGAATCTTAATGTTCTTTTAATTTGCATTTCTCCTATGGCCAGGAATGTTGAACATTTTTTTCCTGTATTTTTGGCCATTTGTATTTCTTCTGAGAAGTGTATATTCATTTCAGTTGCTCATTTTCTGATTGGGTCTTTTATTTTGGGGGGAGGTTTCATTTTTTAGTGTGTTATGTCTAGATATTAATCTCCATGTGAAGTGTAGCTGGCAAAATTTGCCCATTCTGTAGATTCTTTCTTTATTCTGTTGGTTGCTTCCTTTGCTGTGCAATAGCATTTTTAATTTGATGTGACCTCATTTGTTGATTCTTGATGCTATTTTTGTGCAATTCGGATTCTGTTCAGAAAATCCTTGCCTATGCCTATGTTTGTGACTCAAGAATTTTACCTGTTTAATCTTCCAGCACATTAAATATTTCTGTATTAATATCGAGGTCTTTGGTATAGTTTGACTTTATTTTGCACATGGTGAAAGATATGGGTCTAGGTTTTCCCAGTACCATTTATTAAAAAGGATATATTCCCTCTAGTGTATATCTTTGGCCCCTTTGTTAGAGATCAAATGGCTGAATGTGCCTGGGATTGTTTCTATACACATGTCTGTTTTTGTGCCACTATCACACTGTTTTTATCAATATAGCTTTGTAATATAACTTGATGTCCAGAATTGTGATGTCTTCTGATTTGCCCTTGTTGCTCAGGGTTGCTTTTGCTATTCTGGATCTCTTTGAGTTTCATATGAATTTTAGGACTTTTTCTCCCCTAATTCTGTGAAGAATGTTAGTATTTTACTGGGATTGCATGAAATCTGTATATCGATTTTGGTAGTATGGCCATTTTGACAACATTTGTCCTGTCTCTGTAGGAATAGAACATATCTTTCCATTTTCTGATATCCTCTTCTATATCCTTTATCAGGATTCTGTTGTTTTTATTATAGATGTCTTTCACTTTCTTAGGTTAATTGATGATTGCTTAATTTATCTTGTTGCTATTGTAAATGGTATTGTTCTTGGTGGTACTATTATTGGTATACAGGAACACTGTTGATTTTTATGCATTAACTTTGTATCCTGCTACATTGCCAAATCTGTAAATTAGTTCTAGGAGTCTTTCAGTGAAATTTTTTTGGTCCTTTGTGTAAAGAATCATGTCATCTGCAAATAAGGATAGTCTGACTTCTTACTTTCTTATACAAAACCCTTGTGTTTCTCTTGGCTGATTACTCTTGCTAAAGTTTTTTTGAGTATTGTGTTGAATAGTTGTCTCGTTCCTGTTGTAGGTGAAAAACTCAGTTTTTCCCCATTTAATATGCTGTTGGCAACACATTTGGCATAAATGAGCTCTGTAAAATTGGGATAAAATCCTTCTATACCTATTTTCTTCAAGGTATTTTTTTAATCATAAATGCACATTGGGTTTTGCCAAACACTTCTCCTGTATCTACTGAGATGATTATGCAATTTTTTTAGACAGGGTCTCACTACATAGTTCAGGCTGGGCTGGAATTCACTATGTACCCCAGGATGGCCTCAAACTTGTGGTGATCCTCTTGCATCAGACTCCTGAGTGATTTTATGTGATTTTTGTCCTTGCTTCTGTCTATGTGATATGCTGCATTTCACTTATTATTTGCGTATATTGAAACATTCTTACATCCCTGGGATGAAGCCTACTTGGCCACGATCACTTTCCCAGCTATATTTCTGTTGCTTTTTCTAACATCAGCTGAGCCTCAAAACAGGGTCTTGAATTTATAGATATCCAATGTTTTGTCATGTTTGGGCTGCACTGAATGAAGAGGAATTGCCTTGGGCTGCATGTAAAACATATAATATAGCTAATATGTCTAAGTAACAAAACTTCCTGCTTTTTATATTTTAACTTATTAAATTATCTTATGAAATATCACAACAGACCCAAGTTTAATAATTAAATAAAAACTGACATATCTGTTTAATAGCAATAAACCCCTGTGTTCACAGGCATACACACGTGGAAGAACGTTGAAATGCTGCTCTTGGTAATCATTGTGTTTTACTTGCCAATTTGCGGAAGTACATGTAATGTCCGCTACACATGAGTTTTGGATTCATGACTGTGTGTGTGGTTGGGGCAGGAAGTGGGTTAGTGCTTGTGTTGTTGCCTAGGCTGTTTGTGCTCCATCTCCGTGCAATCATCGTGAACATCACATGATAACGTGAAAGGGTCTTGTGGGGCTGCATCACTAGTTGTCCAGAGGTGCATGCAGTCAGACGCCATGGGTTTGGCAGGGTTGGCAACTGTCCTTATCACCTAACTGAGGCATTCATAATTCACCTCCCAAGCTCTCAGCCTTGTGCGGGACGTGTGGAAATACTGACTGCAAGACCTCTGTGTAACTGAGAAGGGCTCGTAGGTGTGAGAGCACCAGGTAAGGATGGCTCTCATTCCCCATGACTGCAAGACTCCACCTACGTGCTGAGCACAGTGGGCTCCACGGGCTGTGGCAGTGGCCTTGCTGAGAGCCTATTAGAAATGCAGGATCTCAGGCTCCACTTCACCAACTGGATTTTAATTTTAACAAGATCCCCAGGTGATTTTTGCCACATTCAGATTGGAAAACTGTAGCCTATACCTCTCTAACTTTACTGTCCCAACACAACAGCCTTATTTTGTCCCCCAACCCTGTGCATTGAGTTTCTGCCTCACACCCTTCTCATTTGTTGTTTCTTCTGTCTGCTTGTTCTGTCCCCAAATTTCTTCTTGGCTCAGCTTTGTCACTCAGAGTTTGAGCTATATTGTCTTGGGAGAGTCTCAGGGTGCTGACCTCTAGTACACAGTGCTACTTTGTCATATTTTCTCATAGTACTTTTCTCTGAAAGTACGTCATTAATTTTTGGTTTGCACATTTATTGTCTGTCTTATCAGAATATTAATCTCTGTGGATGAAGGAGTGTTTTAAACTATCTGATTCATTGCTCTGTCCCTCGAACCTGGAACACTGCCTGGTTTAAATTAAGCATTCAGTAAGTGTTTGATGAATCCATAAGAGAATGAACAGTGGAAGACTTTTTGCTGCTATCAAAATTTCAACATATTGATATTAAAAGCTAAGATTATTTGGAAGCAAGCTCAGCTTATCAACTACTGATCAATATGATAGGGACTTTATTGGGTCTGTTTGCCGGTTTGAGACAAAATTCTTTAAAACCGCAGTTTGTGAACTGTGATTGTCTATCATGGTATGTCAACATTAATTTTAAGAAAGCCTAGCAGATTAGTGGGGCGCACTTCTGGGTACATCTGTGGATGACTGGCACAGAGGCCAGCAAACTGAGGGGAGAAGATCCACTCCTGATGTGAGCAGCACCAACTAGCAGGCTTGCAGCTTGGACAGGATGGACGGAAAGAAGGAAATGCCCCCATTTCAGAAGAGCTCCGGTCTTCACCGCTCTGCTTTCCACCTCAGCCTCACACCAGTTACTCTAGAGTGAGCTCCCAGGACTTTGACCTTGGGGGTGGTGCTACATCTCTGATCACTTGTGTTTCCGCAGCTTCCTTCTTCTCTGGCTGAGCATCTACTGAATCATCTGGCTCCGGCACACAGACAGCCGCTGTGGACTCTCCCACCTCTGATCCTGTACCTAATATATCCCCTTGCATATATATATTTACATTTTTTTCTATTGATTCTTTTCCTCTAGAGAAGCCTAACTGTTATACGAGCCAAAGAAAGGAAATCAATAGCAAAAACAAAACTTTCTTTTAAAGCTTTGGACAGTTTCATATGAACTGATTTTATTACAGTTACATTTGGTGATGTTTGACTCATCCACATAGGTAATTTTTTCCTTAATCTCTTTCCATCTGCTCCCTTTAGCAGTGTGGATGCATGCGTTCTATACATGCAGGCATGTGACTGAAAAGAAAACCTTCCCGGTTTATTTGTAAACACTGACAGGAAAGTGACTTATTTCTTGGGTGAAAACACTGGCTTGGAGAGAGTTCATGCATACTTTACAAGCTGACTCTGCAGTATTACACCGCAGATCTTCCTGGAACAAACAGCAAAGACAACCTCTCTGAATTCCGATGAGACACCCTGGGAGGAATGCTCAGGCCTCCTATTGAAGAAGGTCCTGTGAAGAAGAAAACAAGAAAAGAGATCTTTTACTCAACGTATACAGATGACTTATAAAACAAGATCTCGTTTTAAACACCACGATAACTATGAGGCAACATTAGCCCACTGCATAGAATAAGAAACGAAGATGCAGAGATTAAGACTTGTTTGCAGCCATCCATCCAGGAAGTTGGAAAGCTGGATTCCAATCCGTATTCTTCGTACCGCGTTGCAGTCCCCTTGTTAGCAAAACCCCAGCCTCCCCTGTAGGATTACTCTGTTGTGTGAGTCAGGTTTTCTTCTGGCTGCAAAAGAGCTCCCCAGAGACCAACAGCATCATAAAGGATTTATGAGAGTACAAAGGTGATGGTGCAAAATCTTCAGTATTGTGTGGAGAAATGATGCTGAGCTCCAAGAGAAGGAAACCCAGAGGGTCACATTATGCTTGCCTCACCGGACTGGGGCATGTTCAGTCAGTGGATGCACCCAGAATATAACATATTAAGAATTTGAACAATCAGCCAGTGTGGTACATACACATGTACACATGCACACTCATGTGTGTATATGTCTCTTATTTTATTAGCCAGAAAATGAAACCATTATCAATTGGAGGCCTTAATTCAGGCCGAATAATTATGATTTTGTCAACGGAGAAGAAAAGAATTTTGAGGACAATTTGATATGCTCTCAAGTGACCAAGCCTGTCTTTCCAATCATCTAAAGAAGTGAGACGAGGAGGAAGGGCTGCTTGGACAGCACACTTTACCCCAAAACACTGGGGCAGTGGTGGTGAGGCCTGTAGAGCTTTCAGTGATACAAACACCCCACTGGGGCACTCATGCCATCGGTTGGCTACCACTGGATTAGAGCTAGGTCCTAAGCCTCCTATAGAGATGTTCTGGAGGCTTCTGTTTTGCATTTTTTTCTGTAGAAACTAAACCTCTAACTCAGTCTCAGTATCTATAAGAAGAAACAAATTTTTCAGATGAATACAAAAGGCTGCCTGGGCTCCCAGGAATTTCTTTACCTATGCCAAAGATCACTGAGCAAGAAGAGTCCTAAATCTCCTCTTAGCTAGATATGATGAAACTTCCCAAAAGACAAGAGTTTGGGTAATGCCCGATAGATGGTGCTCATCGGCAACTTTTTGGAAAATGTGTACCATGAGCTTTTAAAATATTATTTCAAAAAGCTTCGAGTTTAGAGACTTTTGGAAGACTAGAGGTTTATAAAAAGATTCATTTGTAGTCATATCCTATTTATCACCCATTCTTTCAAAAACCAGAATTCAAAAGGCAGGAAGGAAAGTTGCTTTCTTTAGTTTAAAATTGTGGTTAACTCCAGAATTTTCCATGGTGCAGAGAGGAAAAACAAAACAAAACAAAACAAACACAACACAAAACAAAAGCCCCAAAAGAATGACTCTTTACCCCATCTTCATTTTGTTTTCTTTCCCACTTCGAGGATCAGGATGAACCCTTATCCACTCTGAACACGGTGGTCCAAATATTTTTATTTGGAGGTCATTTGCTTATAAATTCAAGGCTCCTTCTCCATAAAATGAATGATTTTAGAGATGGTGGTGAGGTGCCCCTTCTCAACTCTTGATGTGACCAAAGCTCAGACACACACACTTTCAATAAGATCGCTACCATGTTTCTGTGGAAAATGAATTCTAAATTCTGCCCTCAGTGAGGCATAGGGGCTGAAACAGTTCTCCTAGCATCGATAACTCACCCAGCTGTCATTCTGGAATGTAGTGGGGAAGCTCGCAAGTCCTTATGCTCTGCCTCTCCTAAGTGGGCAAAGATGGGCAGCTGCTCTCCAAGGAGGAGGCCTTTACAACTTCCCTATCCAGGGTTTGGGAATTCCCTGCTTCTAAATCAGATTATTTCCCTCAGACCCAAGTAAGTCTCCAGTTGTATCTCTATCTTTTTCAGTAATTGAATAACTCTATCTTTGGCAGGGGCAGTGCCACAATAAATTATAGTGCTCTAGCCACATTTTTTATCCTTTATAAAAGATAAGTGGGGTGGGGAGATTGAAGCAGAAAAGGGCTAAGAATGCAGTTTCTGGGGGTAGCAGAATCAGAGGCAAACACTGGTGGCGAGTGATTTCCTCAATATCTTTTAGAAAACATGGATTATTTGCATTATCAACTGATGGGGCACATCATCATTTCTATACTCAGACCCTGTCTGGTGTAAGTGGAGGAGGGGATTTTTGGTCTCAAGGGTCTCCTAAGATTTTTGGGTCTAACTGATCAATCTGATTCTCAGTTCTTTGCCAACTCTCAGAGAGACAGAAACATTAAATTTTGTGCTAAGTATGTAGGAAATAGTAAGGATGTCTTAGTAATAAACCATTGCTAAGTGTATATAGCAGATATTCTGCTATTTGTTTTCCCTTCTATTTTATCTAGTGTTTCCTCCACAGACCCCTCATTTATTTACATATTTGGTAAATATTTACTAAGCATATTTTACATGCCATGTACTTATCTAGATAAGAGTCTGGCAGACTATGGCCAAATGTCAACCATTTGTTTTTGCAAATAAAGTTTTATTGGAATATACTCACATTCATGCATGACTGCATCACCTTTATAGCCACTCTCAGGCTACAATGGCAGAGGTTACTATGATAGAGGCTATCTGACCTGCAAAGTCCTTTAAAGAAAGAGTTTGGGGACCTCTATTCTCAGTGTATTCAGTGTATTGGAGGTACACTACTCCATGGTCTTAATGAGCTAACAATTTTGGAGCAAATGTGGTGCTGGAAAGGGAACAAATCAATGAATAAATAAAATATACTGCTAAGTGTGCTAAAGCAAATAAAGCAGCATGGTGCACTGGAGAGTGGGTGGGGCTGGAGACACACTTGAGAGTGTGCAGTTAGGAAGGTGCTCCTGAGGGAGCTACACGTGAGCAAGCATGTCTGAGTGAGAGGTCAGGGGATCTAGGAAGGACTGTGAAGCTTGGGGGCAGCAGGGGCAAATTCCTGCTTTGGAATCAGGTTGGAGATTTTAAGGTACAGAGCAAAGGTCTTTTGTTAGAAATAGAAGCAACGAGGGGAAGAGTGACTGGAGACGAAGTCAAACAGCAGTTGGAATGGGACCAGTGGGCTTTCTGGGCCATGACGCAGCATTTGGATTCCTCTGCAAGGTCTGCAGCAAATGTGACCTGATGGATGCTTTGGGAGATCGTTCAGAGTGCTGGGGAGTGGGCTGGAGGTGAGTGAGAGAAGAGTCAAGGAGGCCGATGCGGAGAAATCTAAGTGCAGGAAGGTGGTAGCAGTGACCATGATGAAAAGAGACTCGGTCTGAGTGCAGTTTGAATGATGGCCGGAGAGACATCATGTAGACTGGACATGGGGCATGAAGGAAAAGGGTTAAATGTTACCATTAAATTTTTGAATTGAGTATTCAAGTAAAAAGTGTTACATTTTTCTGACTGGAGAAGATTGTCTACAAGAATATTTGGAAGGATTTTTATTTTGGACAGAGTTTGAGATGCAGTTATCCAAGTGGGCATGTCAAGTTAGCTGCTGGATGTATACTTCTGCTGCTTAAGGTGGCATTAGAATTGGAGACATGAATTTTTAAAATGCCATACAGGCATTTTTATAGCCAAAGGACTGGAAGAGATCATTTAGAGAATTAATACTGATTAAAAACAAGAGAAGAAGGCAACCAAGTAGGTACACACATGACAAAGATAATCTCCCAGAATGGGAAAAGAACGAATCTGATTCAAGTTCTAATCCCTTGCTGGCCCCTTACTATGTAACTTTGGCTCAGTCCTTTTATGTCTTTGGTCTTCCGTTTCCTGATTTTGAAAAAGGTTAAAAATCTATTGCTGATTTGAATGTTGATTGTTTAACAAATCACGAGTCACTTTTGCTTGGAGGAAGAGAGCTCCTTTATCTCCATATCAACTCACTAAGAATCATCTCCTAGCTTTGTCTTGAGGAGAGCATTGTTAGGGACCCAAAGTTTGGAAAACCATGCCTGATCCAGATGCAGTTAGAATCTTAGAGCATTTTTATTGGCTCTTTGTGTCCTGGCAACTTTTGCACTCTGTGGCAATAATATTGAGTCAGTGGTGATGTTGGTGTGTGTAGTCATCTGAGTTGAAGTTGTGGAGATAAGCTATGTCTCCATGGCAGAAGAACTATCTCCAGTATCCAAAGTGTTCAGAACACACTTTCAGAGCCCTGTAGCTCTTAGTATGGATGGAATATGGCCAGGAGGCTTAGAATTAGGCAGTTCCCCAACAACTCCTGCCAGTGTTTTCAAAGGGGCCGAGACACTATCATCCTAAATCCAGGGGCCCTCTGTCCGCATTGCATCATCCTAAACTGGAGAAATGGATATTACTGGCCATGCTGACTATTTCGTGCATGAACCATCTAGGAAGGTTCATCTCAGGCTGTCTTACACTTTGTTAACAAAGATTATGCCTTTGCAGAGTGACTTAGACAAGTTATTACCTTCCTGGAGACTACTTTCCTCTCTGTAATATACACATAATGCCAGCTTCATTGGTCTGCATAACAATTATGGGAGATCATTTTGTGAAAATGTCTGAGTCAGTATTATTTTAATTTCCTCTTGTGGGGTATACTCTTAGATTGTCCTTAGCATGCTCTGCCATGAATGACTTCATCCACTTTTGGTAAAACTGAGAACCAGGACCAGCCTGGGGAGGAAGTCCGGAAGGAGAAAAGGATGCCAGAGCGGGTGATAAAGGGAGATTTACATGTAATGCTGGGAAGCTGCTTCCTGCACTGCACTCAGTCTCCTGTTTTCTAAATTTTCTGCAAGTATACTAATCTACTACTCTTATTACTAAAGGCATATCCTCCCACCACACCTCCATGCAGACACTAAATGCATTGAACTTAAGTAGGCTTTGTTTGTTGTTCATTGCTTTTATGTTGAGAAAAGGGTGTGGGATAAAGAGCACCAGACTGCTGAGGTCAGAAGTGGGACTGTGCTTCCAGCTTGGGCTTCATCCAAGTCATAAGGCATCTTGGAGATGTCAGTGATCTTCCTTGTCTCTGTAATAAGAAAAGTTAAGTCAATACCAGTGCATTTGGGTTTACTCAAAATGTAATGTGATCTTATCCATCCTGAACTCCATTAAAATGAAGATTTTAATTTAGTAGGTTTAAAGTGAGGTCTGAGACACTTTATTTCTAACAAGTTCCCAATGACATTAGCACTTCAGGGAATACATTTGAAGAGGAAGGGTCTAAATCTATTCAAGCTTTCTAAAAAGTTATGGTTTATTATAGAAGATTTAGAAGGCATGTCTTTGTCACATCTGTCCAAACATGCATTCATGCATCTGTCCATCAGTCCATTCACCCAGTCATTCTATCATCCATCCACTTGCCCACACATCCAAGAAATATCTAGGGCTCAACACTTTAGGTCCTGTGCAAGATGATGGGATTGTAGAGATGAATTGCCCCCATCCTATTTAAGGACATGGACATGGAAACAAACATTATTTTCAAAATTACTTGACTCATGTTCTTGAAACAGCTACTTCTTGCATGTCTTCTTATCGGTTCTCAGGCTAAGTTCCTATTATTTGCCCATGGTGAGGCTATCTTCAAAAGTATAATAGTGGACAAGAACACATTTGGCACACCTCTACTGGAAAGAGAACTGAGCTCAGAGCATTTTGGAGTTCTATCTTTACCTATTTTACAGACATGAGACTGGGTTAGAGCCCTCTATGTTTCAATTTTTCTATTTGCAGAATTATTTTCTATAGTGAGGAGAATTATTCCTACCTTGCTTATTACATGAGATTTTTATGTAATATAAACTGAGATAATGGATGTGGAAGGAGTTTGAAAACTTGAAAGTGATGTACAAATGCAAAGAGATTTTCAGCTTGTGAAATTTACATGCAGTATAGTGTTATGTATAATAGTGAAAATGATGAAAATTATGTAAATGTCTCTAAAAAGGTACTGCCATAAGATTAAGGCCATTTGTCTATTTCTTGTCAATGGACTCAAAACAGTGATGACATACTGTCACTTGTAGGCTGTGGCAACTAAGAGCCAATATACTTCCTCTGTCTCCCTCCCACTCCCTAGAGCGGAAACCCAAAGCTCACACATACTATATTGTGCAACTGTAGAATGGAGGCAACCCAGACCTCCACATCACTGTCTGGAGCAAACTGTCATAGGAAGGCCACTAGACCTAGACCACATTATTTTAGGGAAAAAACATAGACTTTTATTATGTTAATTTCTTCAAATTTTGGAGTTGCTTATCAGAACATAGCCTATCATATTATGACTATAAATATAGTTAGTGCTTTGAGATTTTTCAATGTATTTAGGTATATTGGCAACTGTAAATATATAGTATTGTGATGTGTATTTTTCCCATGAATGTTCTTCCTACATTGCAACTTTTTATTTTCAGTTTTAGTTTCAATTTTTAGTATAAATAATGTACTGGAGATATTTTAAAGTGTTGTTTCATATAGATACAGTATGTCTCTTTATCAGATACAAAACATTTCACATTAGGCATATTACGTTCTTACACTGCTGGATAGTGTCTCTTTTACTTTCAAAGAGGTTTTATTTTTTAATTTTTTTATTAGTACATGTTTGCAGTACATAATGATTACAATCATTATAGGGAGTTGGAAGAGCAAATAATTAAGATGTTATCTATCTCTTGTTTTCTATTACATGAACTGAAATAAATGTATTTATACCTGCTCCTTGGCCCACATGTGGGTGACTTCTAGAAAAGATGCTGAGAAATACAATTTCTGAGTTATAGAACATATGCATTTCAAATGTAAGTAAATATTATCACATTATCCTTCAAACTGACAATGTGAATGTATATATCCACAAGTGATGTGACAGTATCCATTTCTCACGCTGTTGATACATGTTAATGGTTGATACGTGATAATGGTTGATACATTGTGTCAACTTGAGAAGTTTAGAAGTTTAACTAAGTGACTCACCAGGAGTCCAGGGGCTTCACTTTGTAAACATCCTGAGCCTTTGCAACAAGAGGGTAGGGAGATGGCGTGAGTGCTACACTGGCCCTAGGGCGGGTAGCCTGCTTACAATACAATGGAGGAAAAGAGGCTTGCTCTCTCCCTTTATTCTCTTGTCTCTTTTGCTGTCTTCTACCACCATGAACTGTTACTCCTCTGCCATGCCACCCTGCCTTGGAGCCAGCTGATTATGAACTGAAACTTTTACAAACTTTGAGCTACATAAACCTTTCCTTCCTTAATTTTGGGATCGGGTATTTTGTCTCAGCAATGAGAAAAAAGTAACTAACACACACCCCTTCATTTTAATGAAGTAGGAAGATCTGAAAATCATTGTTTAATTTACTGATTGCTGAGTAACAAACCTCTTCAACCTTGGGGCTTTGAAACAACCTCTTTTTCTTCTCTTCCATGACTCTCTAGCTTCATTGGCCTGAGCTGGGAGGATTTCCACTCCTGTGATAAAGGCAGTTCTTGAGGCACTCAGCTGGGCCAGAGAGACAGATGGATCATTCTTGTGGCTGCTGTGGGTAGAGTGCTGGCCGTCTCTTCTGTGTGCCTTTGACTTCTCACAGAAGAGCCCCTGGGCTTCAGAAGAGGAAGTGGAAGCTCCCAGTACTCTTAAGTCCTGGGGCCTGGACTCCTGGAACACTACTCCCCACCCCTTAATCACTCACACACCCAGATTGATGGAGAAGGCACAAGGACTAAGAATTTGTTGGTGCTATAAGACTACTTATACAATTATTATATATCACCACAGCAATAATGGTGTCTTTTAGTTTGAATAAAGTTGAAGAAATGTTATCTGCAAAACTAATAAATGAGACTTAAAGCGTTCAATTCTTGAATATTAAGTGAGTGTGCTCTATGCTAATCAGGTTGGAGAAATAAATTATGCTAG
This sequence comes from Chinchilla lanigera, assembly GCF_000276665.1. Classification (NCBI taxonomy): domain Eukaryota; kingdom Metazoa; phylum Chordata; class Mammalia; order Rodentia; family Chinchillidae; genus Chinchilla; species Chinchilla lanigera. The sequence continues at coordinate 6,363,368 of NW_004955501.1, forward strand.
AGATTTCATCAGCCAGAAGGCCAGTTATTGTACCCATGACTACCTGTGTGAATAAGCCATAATTTCTTCCCATTATAAATCTTTCTAAATATACATGTAGAAAATAAAATGAAGAATCAGGTACAGTCTCATTTATAGCCATCTATCATATATTTAGGGACTTCAAGGTTATGTATAAAGAGAAACATTGAAAATAAATGGCTCAGAAGTGTTTCAAGGTCTACATCACTCAGAGTGACAGTTATTAATTAATCTCCACTCCAGAGATGAGGTAGGAGGTCAGGTGTATGAAGGGATTGTTGCAGGAGGGGAGGGCAGTGCATTGGAGAGAAGCCCATAGATATCACAAGTATAAGAGAAGGACCAGGAAGTCTTTCCTAGTCTGTTACTTTGATTTAGCTACACCATTGCACTGTGACCTCTGGAGAGATGGGAAGAAACAGGAACCAGGACTAGTTAGACTAAAATGGAAGAGGGAGATAGTTGTCATCTGCAACTTCCCATGGTTCCTACAAAGGAGCCTTTCTTTCTTTTCTTTATTCTAGAGAGGATGTCTGTGAAATTTTTATAGTCCTGGTTGTATCATTGAAAATTTTCAGGGGATAGACCATTCAACACCAAATTTAGGGCTCCCAACTCTGCAGAGTTGGAAATGCAAGAGTTTTATTGAAGGGCTACATCTTTGAAAGCAAAATGGAGGGAGTGGAATTGGGCAGGGAAAGGATAGAGTTTGATGTTCCACTAAAAATTCCTCTGCCAGCCAAATATGAAATTTGGGAGGTGGAAAACTGCACATTAGAGGAGTCCTGCACTGGATAGAAATGACTAGTTTGTTTATTTATTTATTATTTAATTTTAATCAGATGTTTTTCCTAGTCATTGGCTAGGGGTTGAATGCAGGATAGCAAGACCTCAATTACCAATATTTTGGTCAGTCGTTGGTCTGCAGTTGCCCCAAGAATAGTGGACTATTGACTTGAAGTGGAGGCAGGCCAGGGTGGTGATACACACCTGTTATTTCAGCACTCAGGAGGCTGAAGCAGAGGATCACCATGAGTTCACGGCTAGCCTGGGCTCCATAGTGAGTTCAAAGTCAGCCTGGACTATATAGTGAGCCCCATCTCAAAAAAACAACAACATAAGTGTGGCATGGTGGTGCACGCCTGTGATCCCAGCACTCGGGAGGATCACTGTTAGTTTGAGGCCAGCTGGGGCTACAAAATGAGTCCAGGCCAGCCTGAACTACATAGAGAGACCCTGTCTGAAAAACAATAACAACAACAGAAAGAGAGGTGGGGGAGAGAGAGAGAGAAAGGGAGAAAGAAAAGAAGGAAGGAAGGAAGGAAGGAAGGAAGGAAGGAAGGAAAGAAAGAAAGAAAGAAAGAAAGAAAGAAAGAAAGAAAGAAAGAAAGAAAGAAAGAAAGAAATGAAGAAAGAGGGGAAGCAGACCATGCTTAAGACTGGGGGCTATCGGCTCCCCCACATTCTGAGACAGAGTTCTGTTTTGAGGAAGCTGAGTAGTGCCTGTCTACATCTGCCACATGTAGCTTAGCTTTCTTCAGGCTTTTAAAAAAGTTTCTTTGCATGGTCTTAAAGAAGCAAAACATTCTTGGCTGTTGATTTCATTCATAGTCTTATTGGTTGCAAGCATTTCAGAGAAAGGTGGAACTGCCTAGGAGAGGAGGACATTTATTGCTTGAGCTGACATAGGATGGGAAGGCCAGGTGTGAGCACAACCAGCAGCTGAGCTGGCTCGGCCTCTCACCTCCACTTGTCATCGAGTGATGCATTTCTAGAGTGCTACAAATAGCAGCCACCCATTTCTCTCTGCTTCTGCCAATAGACAGGAGGAAAAGTGGTTTTACTCTCTACTCAGTTCTAGTGTTTAAATCTTCCAGGGGATTGTTGGGACTTCTGGGATCGTGTGCTTGCTTCTGGATCAATCGCTAATGTCAAAGAAACAAGAAAACAAACTGGTAATGCCTGCTTTCACCACGTGGTCCAGAGGAGCAATTCTCAGAAGCAGAAGTGGGTGGGAAGTCAATGCAAATAGATGCTTACCTCACTTCCACCCTGCTCTGGTCTCAGCTTCATTTTTTACTTATTTCCAACAACAGATGTCAGTTTAAAGGTGGCTGAGCCCTCAGTTTGAATCAGGCTCTTTGACTAACACAAGGCCCACCTGAAGTTTTATAATTAAGAGCAGTGTTGCCCAGCCCTTCTAGCTGATGTTCCAGTTGAAAGAAAGTGAAGAATGCCAAAACCTCATTGATATGGTTTATATCTAGATGTCCCCCAAAGCCTCATGTACTCATAGGTGGTGATTTTTTGAGGTGATTGGACCATAGGCCGTGATACTCATTAGTGGATTAGTTGAGTTTATATCCAAATGTGATGCTGGGAGGTAACACCTGGTATGAGTGGGTGGGTCACTGCAGCAGTGGCCTGGAAAGATTTATCTGTCTCCCTCCTCTCTTGGTCTCTCTGCTTCCTATCTGCCATGCCATGAGCAGCCCTCTTCTGCCCTGCCCTTCTATCATGCTGTCCTGCCTTGGAGCAGCTGACTATGGACTGAAACCTCTACAAACTATGAGCCAGAGTAAACCTTTCCTCCTTTAACTTGTGGATGTCAGGTACTGTGCCTCAGCGGTGAGGGAAGTAACTAAGATACTCATTTTTCTCAGTTCTCAGAGATGCACACATTTACGTGTCACTGTAACTAGCAAGGTTTTGTTTAGCTTTACTTTTCCATAATATTTGTACCTGTTAGTTGTTGCAGTGAGACAAATATTCAAGAATGCAGTGGCTTCATGCCATATGCATTTAGTTTTACTCACATCAGTTGGTTGGTTAGTTGGCTTGTTTCTTTCATTCTTTTTTTTTTTTTTTTGGCTTGTGTTTCTTCTGGGCTCAGCTGGCCTCATGCATGCAGCTGGGGTGGGTGGGTGGCCACTCATGGTTGGGCTTTTGCACATATTCGGGTATTGGCTGGTGTAGGCTGGTCTGGGATGGCCTCAGGTAGGGCAATAAGCTGTGTTCCTTGTGGTCTGCGCAGGCTAGGTTGGGCTTGTTCATAGGGAATGAGAGAGTTCTAAGGGAATAAGCAGAAATGCATACGATCTCTTCAGACCCGGACTTGGAAATGGAAGAATGTTACAACCAGTCCAGGTTCAAAGGGTGAGTATCTACACTTTGCCTCTTGACGGAAGAAGCTGCAAAGCCACATGGCTAAAGATACGGGTACAGGGAAATATAAAGAATTGTGCCCATTTTCGCAGAAGATTTACCATAATCTTTTAAAAACTAGAAATAACTTAAATTTGTTCAAAATATTGCCTTTTATGATAAAATCAGTTTTTACACTATATTTGATATATCTATATCCATATATCTCTGTCATCTATTTAACATCTATCATCTATTTAACATCTATCTATCTATCATCTATCATCTACCTGTCATCTATCTACCTGTCTGTCATCTACCTACCTATCTATCATCTATAGCAGAACTTCATCATCCTCTCCCTTCATACACTGTGCAGTTCTGCATCCTGGCTGAGAATCACTTATTTGGAGGAAGGCTACAAGTTGGAGAAAATTCAAAGAGCAGCAATTCTCCACCTGACTGAAAAAGAGACACAGTGGTTGGATTTACTGTATGCATGAGGAGGTTTAGATAAATAAATGAAAGGGGAAAAGGCGATTAAAGCACCTCTGTAAAATGAGGAGATTGGACTAGATGCCCCTTAAAATAGTATGAAGGTGATATACGTTGAATTTCAAGTTTATGGTCTTTTTAGTCACTCTCTCACTTCCCTTTTTATAGATTTCTCGCCAAATTATGGAAGGGATGGGAATGAGGAGAATGGGGTCTCAAAAGGACTCAAAGCATGAAGCAGGACAGGGTGGGGACAGTCGCACGAAGCTAGAGGGAGCAGGAAGGAAATGTGACACTTACCGAGTTCCTCTAGTGTGTGAAGCTTCGAGTCCTGCGTCTTACATTGTACTCCACTTTCCCTCAGTCTATGTACCAGGCAGTATCATCCCATTTCAAAGAAGAAAAAGTGGAGAAGAAATGTTCCCAGGCTTCACAAGCTGGTTGATGAGAGGCTTTGCTTTTGTTTATCCTTGAAAATCAGTGATTAAGGGTGGGAAATAGAAGGGAGAAAACAGCAGACCCCATCAGGCAGCTGACAGGGGGGAGGTGTGAGTGCTGAGGTGGCAGCACGTCCCTGAGATGCCCATCCTGCATGACCTTCACCTTCAGATCCCACCCACTCAGCAGAGGGCCGGCACATGATAAGTATTCATGTTGCAGATGTGATCATGCGTTTAGTTTGCAAGGTGCTGGCATGTGGCATGGGCGTTCCTGCTGTATCCTAACCCGGCAGAGGGGAAGGCAAGAGAGAGTAAAACCATTGCCACAACAGGGGAGTCATTAATGCATTTATAAGAGCCCTCGTGACTAAACACCTCCCCGAAGGCCCCCACGTCCCAACACTACTGCATTGGAGATTAAGTTTCTAACACACAAATTTTGGGGAACACATTTAGACCATATCAGAGAGCAAACAGATAAAGTGAGGCATGTTTGAGGGTCACAGGAAAAGTGGAAAGTGCCACTGAGTGCCCACGACAGGAGTTCTATGGCTTACCAGGATGGGGATAAGGCACGGAGGAGGAGGGAAGATACTGCAGCCCAACATTTTGGACATAAAGGAATCGGACACTGAGATCACTCAGAAGTTGATAAAACCAGTACTGAAGCTTTTCTAATGGACTCACAGAAGGAAACACCTAGAATCTCTCAGCTTTGCCAAAGTTGGAAGGCAGCCAGCAGTTACAGAAGGAAAAAAACAAAGAAAAAAAGATTCCAAGAATAAAACAAAGTACAGGGAGTTGAGGCAATCTTTAGGCTTCTACAGCTAACGAGCGAATCCTGTCTTATTACAAATGACAGGCACAGGACGCTAATTAGTTACTGCCATGACTGATGGAGGAAGTGTCCACAGGTACATGATTAGGGTATAGAGCGTGTATGGGTGATGCTGCTGTTTCTTTCTTTCTTTTTTTTTTTTTTAAATCAACCAACCGGTAACAATACAATGGAAGGCTCTCTTCTTAACATGGTGACTAGGATAATGGTACTCAGGACAAAGGTATCTCTACAATCCAAAGGTTTTCCTAGTAGATAATGTAAGGTAACTTATTAGTGTGCTTCCAGTTATTGTCATGTAACAAAACAGTCCCAAAGTCAGTGGCACAGAATATCACATCATATAAGGTCTATAGATAAGGAATCTAGACAGGAAGCAGCAGATATGACTGTTCAGGGCAGGGCTTCTGACATTCAGACTCTGGGGGTTTCTCAGTCTCTTGGAGACTGGAGTCATCTAGAGGCTTCCTCACTTACTTGTAAGTCAGTCCTGGGTGCTGGCCAGGACTTGACCTGACCCTTGGCTAGAAAGCCTGTATGTGACGTGTCTTTGTGGTCTAGTCTAGGTATCCTTGTGGTATGGTGGCTCGGTTCCAGGAGTAAGTATCCCAAGAGAACGTGGATGTGAAGGGCATTTGTATGATTGAACCTCAGAAGCCACATAGCATCACTCCCACTCTATTGTTTGAAGACACAGCAGAGTTCTACCAAGGTTCAAATGGAGAGGGGAGAGGCCCTATCATTCCCTGGAGGAACACCAAGGTCATGGTGTAGAAAGAGCATGCTGCACCAAGGACAATATTGCCATAGTTATCTTTGGAAAACACTACCACACATGGTCATTCTTTTTTATGACTTAGTGGCTCAATTTATTGTAACCAGCATCCTTCCTGGCACAAGGCTTTTCCTGTGTTGAAAAGAACCCCCTAGTAAAACTTATCCAGAAAATAATGTGACTGGAATTCTAGAGCTAACCTCAGCTCCTCATTTGTACAGTTCTAGAGGTGTAAGATGTTAGGATCACTGCTCCTGAATTATCACGAAAAGAAATAACTTTGCTCCTTTGTGCATGACAAAACCTCAAAATCTCATCAAAAGAGTTCTCTTTTCATGCCAACATCTAATGCCCTTCTACTAGCCAGGGAGAGTGGCGCTGTACACCAGTGTTCCCAACCTTTTAGGCACCAGGGACTGGTTTCTTGAAGGCAACTTTCCACTGATGAGGGTGGGGTTTCAGGATGATTCAAAGACCCACACAGCCTAGATCTGTCACATATGCAGTTCCCAATCCAGTTTGTGCTCCTGTGAGAATCTAATGCCACAGCTGATCTGACAGAGACAGAGCTCAGACAGTGATGCTAATGATAAGGACCCACTGTAAGTTCAGGTGAGGCTTCCCTTGCTCCTTCACCTCTCACTTCCTGCTGTGTGGCCTTGTTCCTAACATGTACCAGGGGTTGAGGACCACTGCTGCATGCCTTGTGACCCTCTGCCTCAATACTGCTACTTATAACTGACTTAAACTGGCTCCACAGGATTTTCCCTCCTGGGAATCTCAGTTGAAAATGAGAGACTAGTTAGGTGATGCTTGATGTTGGTGCAGGAGATCATATAGGACTGTTACAGACCGTATGCCATTGAGACATAGCAGAAGGAGGGGTAAGGCCTTTGTCTAGAGAGAGTGAGAGGTGAGGGGTAGTGAGAAAGACAGAGAGAGTAAGAGGGAGAATGTGTGTGTGTGTGTGTGTGAGAAAGAGAGAGAGAGAGAGAGAGAGAGAGAGAGAGAGAGAGAGAGAAATAATGGGAGAAAAAGTCCAGGAGCATAAGATGAGGAGTAGGGTAAGCAATACTACTCATGATTTAATGGTGCCCTTTCAGCCTCTTGAAATACCTAGCTGTACTTCATCATTTCCAGTCCCAAGACTTCCTTGAAGTTTCTAGAAAATTTCCTACTTAAGAGGCACTAAATGAGATAGTATCCTTTTCACCAAAGCAAACCTGACCAAGATAAATATCCCGATCTTACCTGTGATGAGCTTGACATTATAACCAGGTGAACCTGTCCATCTCACAACAGTCCTCCTTCCAGCCTCACCTAACGTCCATATTGGAGGATCCTAGAGGCTCATCCTAAAATCTATTATCTTTGAATCTATAGGAAAGGCAGGAGAAAGGCTGTAAATATCAACCCCGGAAGAGACTGTGGAGAGGTGAAGCCCCTCACAGGGAAGGGAGCTGAGTGCAGGGAGTGGAAGGGACTTGCCCAAGACTGGGTGTTGAACAGTGGAGCAGGGATGAAAAGTCAGGTCTGATTGTCATTTCAGCCCCTGCCTGACTTTAAATCAGCCAGAGCTACCTGAGAGAAAGATAGGAGCTGATTGAGCAATCAAAGATAAATTTTGCTTCACTTTTTTCCTGCACTTCTGTTTGTTCTCATGGGAATCAGAATCTGTAGGGAAATCTTTATGGCCATCAGTGACTGACAGCTTGGTTACAGTCCTCATGCAGGGAGCAGTGACAGTGGAGGACAATAGAAGAGGGTCATGTAGGGGTCAAATTAAATTTGTGGGAGCCCAGCAGTCTGCTGAGACTCTGGCACCACCTCAGTTGTAACATGCATACACATGGAAATCACTATGGGCCTTCCCAGTGGTGCAGGAGAATAGATAACATGTCCCCTTGAGGCCACTTCTGCTTACCTGACTGATAACACTGCACCAAAAAGAGAGACAGTGTTTTTCAACTTCTTATGAGAATATTTTAAATGTGTACAGAAGTGGATAAAGTAGCACTATGGGTCCCTAAGTGACAATCTGTAAAAAGGCTTACTACATGTATTTAAGCATGGTTGCACATGCCTGCAATTCCAGCACTCTGGAAAGCTGAAGCAGGAAAATTTCAAGTTTGAACCCAGCCTGGACAACATAGGGAGACTGCCTAAAAAGAAAAAGCAAAAAGGATATAAGAAGACTCTGGATTCCAACCCCAGTACCATCAACAACAACAAAACTCACACATATCAAAGAGTACAATCTGAACGTTCCCTCTCTCTCTCTCTCTCTCTCTCTCTCTCTCTCTCTCTCTCACACACACACACACACACACACACACACACACACACACACACCGGTGAAGCCATCAGTGCTGTCAGAATAATGAACACCTTTGTTACCCCTTTCTCCAAGTCCTTTCATATCCATTGTAGTATCTCCCTCTGGTGGCTTGCTGTGGTTTCTCCCAGGCGATGGGGAACTACCCTCTGCCTTCTGCCCCAACTGGCTTTGAATCAGCCACAGCTTTCTGCAAGTTGGGTGGCAGAAGCAGTAAACATGGGTATTATGCCTATCTCCTCCACTCACACATAAGCTCCATTACAGAACACACCATATTACTAAGACTTTCGAAGTAGTGACCACAGAGCACACAGTCAGAGCTGGGCTGAGTGGGAGCTTGTTTGACAGCACAGGTCACACACCCGTGAGGGCTGCTGATCCAGACCACTGATCACTGTATCATAAATTCAGACACTGTACTTGGGTTGTCTGGGAAATTGTATTAGTCAGGGTTCTCCAGAGAAATAGAACTGAGAGGACACACACACACACACACACACACACACACACACACACACACACACACGCAGAGGGCCCAGTGAGCTCCAGACCCAGGGAAGATTTGCTGTTGCCATCTGGAGTCTGAAGGCAGGTCTAGAGACAGAAGTCTTTCTTCCTTGGGGGACTTCAGGTTTGCGTCATAAATCCATCAACTGATAGATTGGATGAGACCCACCCACAATATGAAGAGTTATCTACTTTACTCAAATTCTATTGATTTGTAAAGGAAGATCAAAAAACATAGGGAAGGTTTAAATTTTTTTATTCTGACCGATTGTACTAAGAGACACGTTGCCAAGAAAAATGGGATGTGTATCCAAAGTGAGGGCAAATAATGACAAAGGATATTTTACTGTAATAAAATTCACCTTACTTTATGTTCATTGATTAACTTTTTATAATAATTTCTGTTGAATAAAAACCTCCTCCACCTTATTTACAGGATCTGGCACTGTGAGACTTCTAGATCCTTCCCAAAGTCAAAATAACCACAAAAGGTAAACATTTTGAATTGATTCAGGACATCAAGCTCAACCAAAGACACTCATGAAAGAGGAATTCCAGAACTGCTTCAGAAAGTGATAAGAATGATGGAGTAAGTTTCTTCAGAGTGAGTGGGTATTTTGAGAGGCAGTAATGACAGTGTATCTTTGCAGACTTCCAGGTGGATATCAAAGTGCGGGTTTTGAAAGAGTTCTCAAGGTCCAGTGGAAGGGCAGGGAGTAGGACTGAGCAGGAGAAGCTGGACAGTGACAGTCCGAAAATCAGCCAGCCTTACAGGAAACTCTGAAGGGGAAGGGCCTTCAGCACTGTGCCAGCTTGGAGCAAAGGGCTGTGCTTTCATATGACCAAATCAAGTAATTGTTGAATATGAACTGCCAGAAAGGGGCCATGACACTGGGCAAGGTAATTCTCTCCGGACCAGGCCTTCTCTTTAAGAGGCTGGCAACACTTCTGGCTGATGGGAGAATAAATGCTTTCCCATGAAGAAGGATCAGGGTGCCTTAACCTCCACTTCTGGCTGCCTTTCCACCTTCTATGCTCCACAATCCACCCCACAATCTATGGAGAAGGCCAGGATTTCATTATGTTCCCTTTGTATTTCTTACACATAGATTATTTTCTGGCACATAGTAGGCACTCAGGCTCACTGGCCACCAAAGCTATAGAGTCAGGCTTAAGACTGTTAAGAGGAGAGAGATTTGTGCAGCTCCTCATAAACAGTTGTTTTTTTTACTCCCACAGAGCTGACCATTAAGAAACCCCACAGACTATCAGATGAAAGTAAAAACAGCCTTTCTTGGCATTGAATAATCTGACTCTCCTTGACAAAGAGGTCATAGATTACCCTCTTTCCTGGTTACTTCTTTTTGACTAACTAGCCAGATTGTTGAGGAAAAAGCATTCAACTCTTTGGTGAAAGAAAAATGGATATGCTTAGGTAAAGGACATCCTTCTTTGCAGCTGTATTTTCAGGTGACTTTCATTTGATTTTACAGAACCCGTGAAGTATAGATCTGTGGGTTGGAATCATAACAGTAGAGCTAAACTCTATTTTTTGAAAGCAAATTAGATGAACCAACAATGTCTTCTGGTTTTAGATGTCTCAATAACAAAAAATTAAAACCAGAAGCCAAGAGCAGATGAGTCAGTGCTCTGAAAGCTATTTGTGATGTAAGGAGAAAACAAACATAAGAAGATTTTAGTCCAATTCTGTGTTTACCACCTCTGTGACCCTCTACTTCATCTCCTCAGCTACAAAAGAGGAAGAGAAATATGTGTGATGCTCGATGTGAAAAGCCTCTCCACATGCCAAAGTGATTTTCTCTAATGTACTTTATTCATCTTAAATAAGAAAGGATGAAAATAGACCCCAGAAAGCCCAGGCTAATGGAAATTATTGGACATCAGGTGCATGTCTAATTACCTCACCATGTTTATCTAATAATGAGTAGCATGACAGCCTACTAAATTATTTTATTAATAATTTGGATTCTAAGCACTTTGATACTGTTTGACTCTAAATAATTTGAGTAATAAACTTATAAAGTTTTTTGCATGGCAAGTCATTACCCACTGATGGAGCTAAACTAATTTACTTGTGTTCAGTCTACAGTTTCACGAGTTTTGACAAGTGCAAACATCCATATAACCATGGCCACAATCCACAGAGAATATTTCCAACACCCCCAAAGTTTCCCTGTGCTTCTGTGTAGGCAGTTTTCTCTGCTAGGCCACAAACACCGTGGATATATTTTTGTCTTTAAGAATAGATTATTTTTCAGTAGAATTTTATATACGTGGAGTCACATAGTATGTACTATCTGCATCTGACTTCCTTCACTTAGTGTAATGTCTCTGAGGTCCATCTGTGTGTGTAGGGACAGCTTTCTGTACTGGGTAGTATCCCTTTTTAATTTGGTGAACCACAATTTGTTTACCCACTCATCTATAGATGTTGGGCAGAAGATGGCTGTTTCCACTCTAGAGGATGGGTGGACTATGAGTGAAATTGCTACAAACATTTATACACAAGCATCTGGGTTATATTTGTCTTGAAGATCTATGAATTGCTGGATCTCATGGTAACTGTGTATTTTATATAATAAAATCTGCCAAATGTTTCCCAAAGAACTTTGCCAGTTTACACTCTCAGCTGCAGTGCACAAGAGCTCAGATTGCTCCACATTCTTCAACACTTAGTGTTGTCAATGTGTGAAATTTTTCGCCTTTCTAATATGTCTTAGTGACATGTCCTTTGGTGTTTTATTTTCATTACTCTAATGAATATCTTTTCATGCATATCTTTTCAAATGCTTATTGGTCATTTGTATATTTTCTTTTTGTTCACCTATTTTGCCCATTTTAAAATTGAGGTTTCTTTGGTCACTGATAGCTTTTAAAAACAAATTCAATAAAACAGAATGGTAAATACCAGAGTACTTTGTATGTAGTGTGTTTTATTTCGTTAAATTTTTGTTTCAGGATATATACATAAAACTATATGTACCTATGTATGCATGTATACACACATGTGTATATTTATACCGTGTTGCAATCTTAAATATATTATTATAACACTATCATATTTGTTATTTAGTCATAAAAACATCCCTCTTAATATCTTAAGTTTATTGAAATCAGGTTTTCTATTACCTGAAGCTGAAAGTATTTTTGTTCTAGATTAAGCTTCTATAGTTCTTCCTTGGAACAACCTATTTGCATTCTCTTTACAGTATATATAGATTTAGAGTTGTGCATTTGAATAAATATATAGCAAATTGTTCCTCTTACTTGGTTGATTGCTAAGTGTTTGATTGCTGAAAAGTGGAAATCATCTTTACTGACATTTGGATTCAAGTTTTGTACAAGTGCAAAAACCAGTACAAGGAAAAAACCAGATACACATAACAGAAAAGATCTTTAAAGTAGAAGTATAAATTTTGCACACCTTGAAAATTATATTTATGCCCTTTAGTTGATTCATAACCAATTAATTTTCAATTTCACAGTAGTGGTTGTAATTTTCCAGGTTTTAAAGGTCATTAGCTATATTGTGGTTGGTTTCAGAACTCTGGATGGTGTTGGAATTTTCTACTTTTTCTAGTGTTAAAGTGTTTACAAAAGAAACTCTCTACATGCTTCTTTAAAAAGAAGAGGGATTCTTCTATTAACTCTTAGTATTTCTGCACATCAAAACTTTAAGTCTGAAGCTTTCCCTTTTCTGGTTCTAGTTGTCCAGGAATTTGCTGTCCTCTGAACATTCTGAGCTGCTGGTGAGGTTAGAGAATGTTTGCTTTCTGTTTGAAAATGTTTGCTTTTCTTAAGTAATTGGTCACAGAAACGTGCATCCTCTACCTAGAGAGCTGCTTCCTGAGATATCGCTTATGCATGTTAGAGTGGTATCAGCTTCACTTGCAAATGAGCCTCCACATGTCAGGGTGTCATGAAAGTTTCTTTCTATCTTAAGGTAAGAATCCAGTGTGCCTATTACTGATTGGGAGGTGAGTGGTTTGGTGAAGATCTAGGCCAACGGAAGAGCTTCCGTCTCCAATACATTCTTCCCATGTGTCATAGTTACTTTTCTCTCATCACTAAGACAAAATACTTCATACACAAAGTTAAATGGGGAAGTTTATTTAGCCCACAGTTTGTAGAGGTTTCAGTCCATAATCAGCTGGCTCCAAGGCTGGGTGTAATGGCAGACAGGCGTTGCAGAGGAGAAACGGTTTATGGCAGGCAGAAGGTCGCAAAGCAAGCAAGAGACCTTAGCAGCTTCTTTCTGTTCTTTTTATACTCTAGGTCACCAGGATTAGGGCAGTGCCAAACCAGCTAGTGGGCTGATTTAGTAATCACACACTCTTGATCCCAGTATCACACACTCTAGATCCAGCCACCTCTGAAAAAGCCCCACTTATGACTGCATGAGGCTTTGGGAGGACATTTAGACACAAACCACAACACCATGATTTCCCTTGATAGTGACATTTAGTCAGAAGAAAGAGCATGGATCTCATAGGCTTGACTTGGAAGTTGTATATGTTGTGTGATTGAAAGATACAGTGACTGCTTAAATTAAAAAATTATTACAGTAAAAGATGCCTTGGCATTAATGCCTCTCAAAATATCCCATTCTCCTTCAAACACACTTATCCCATCATTCTTCCCACTGTCTAAAGCAGTTCTGGAAGTCATTTTTTGTGAGTATTTTAATTGCACTGTTGTGACCTTAATTTCCTAAACTGATTCAAATGTTCACCCTTTGCGGTTGCTTTGACTTTGGGGAAGAGGTAGAAGTTGCATGGATCAGATCTAGCCAATAAAGTGGAGGAAAACACCGTGTAATGTTTTGCTGATCGTGCCTTCCGTTGGATGCACTCAGCAGCTACATTCACTATAGTTTTTTAATCACATTTTAAAAAGACAGCCACAAAGGAAGACTTTCAGAACTGTGTCAGAAAGTGGTAAGATGCCAAGTCTGGTGGCACACACCTGTAATCCCAGCACGCATGAGACCAAGGTAGGAAGATCACCATGAGTTTGAGGCCAGCCTGAACTTTATAGTGAGACTCTCACTCAGATTGATGGGATCAATATTAGAAGCAAGAGGGAGTATTTATGATGGAAATTAATTTTTAAAATTTAAATATTCACCATATATCTTGAGCACACCATGTATACCATTCTGTTTACTTTCTATTGGCCAGACTCAGCCTTTTTAATGGCCACACCAAATGTGGAGGCGCATAGCTGGGACATCTGGTTGGCTGTTTGCTCAGGAATAAGAGAACTCTAATACTGACGCACAACTCCTAGTATTGGTCACTCTGCCACCTTACTTTCACTTTTCATGATTCCTTGTAGAGATGGTGAAACCTAGAAAAAAGGAAGAAAGAAAGTTTGTTTTCACAGGCAAAAAGCCCGCCCTCCTACTTTACACAAGTGGCCTTCACACCCCGGCCGCCTCTCCCACAGGATGGTCTAGTCCCACTGCACCTCTAAGTTCCGCCCTCAGGGCCTTTGCCTGGCTCTGACCCTGCCTGGACACTTTCCCCCTCCTAGCTGCCAATGTCCATCCTGAGCATCTTTTGGGTCTCAACTTAAGGATTTGTTCCTCTGAAAGGTTTTCTCTGAACTTAAAGCCTAAACTGGGTCCCCTTTCAACATCTCACATAATCATCTTCCTTTTTCTTTATGGCAGCATTCTCAAAATGGAATGGGGATGAGGAATTTTCCTCTGGAGCTCTCTGTTCGTATGGCAATGTCTGGAGACATTACTACTCATCACAACTAAGTAGAAAGATACTGGTGGCCTCTATGGGCAGAGCCCAGGAATACCACCAAATATCCTGCCATGCCAGAAGAAGATTTTCTTGCCTCACATATTACTGGTGCCAGTGCTGAGAAGTTCTGTCCTGTACCAGAACTTGTAAGTATAGTTTGTTTGTCTCTTTGTTTAACATCCATGTCTCTTGCTTGACTGAAAGAGTTGATAATTGATTGATTTGTCACTGTGCTCATCAATCACAGCACATAACACAGAATGCTGTTAGTGTTCAATAGTTTAAGTTCAATGAATAAAATAATTCCAAATGTAATCCATTCACACACACTCATTTAAAAATATTTATTGGATGTCATCAAAGTTAAGGCACTGGGAAGCCAAGATGAATAAACTTTATACCCAAGCCTCCCATGCTTCACAAAAGTCAAAGAGGATAGGTTTAGAATCACCACTACCACCACCACCACCACTATCATCATCTTTCTCTTCATAATACTCAGAGAAGTTGTTTGAGTTGCCTAACATCACACAAGAAGCAAGTGGAGGACCTAGAATGTTACTTTAAACTAAATTAGCATTTTCCAAACTGTACCATGCTATTGATTGTTTTTAAATTTGATTGTAGCCAGCATTGCAGTTTTATCAGTTGCTGTTATTGGCAGCTAAAGGCAAAAATCCCTGAGAGGTTATAGAGGTAGGAATTATTGTACCCATTTTATTTTTAAATATTTATTAATTTATTGGTCTTTTTGAGACATGGTTTTGCTATGTAGTTCATGCTGGCCTTGTAGCCTAAGCTGGCCTCAAACTCATGTCAATTCTCCTGCAGGCTTGCACCACCACAGCCAGCTATTGTACCAATTTTACTTTATTATTTTATTTTATTGTTTTTTGTCTTTTTGAGACAGGGTGTCACTATGCAGTTCAGGCTGACCATGAGCTCACTTTGTAGCCCAGGTTGGTCTTGAACTCACAGCAGTCCTCCTGCCTCAGCCTCCTAAGTGCTGGGATTACAGGCATGCGCCACCATGCCCGGCTTGTACTAATTTTAGAATGAGGGAAAGAATGCCCATAAAACAGTTGTCTTTCTCAAGAATACATGTCTAGTTAGAGGCAGAACAAAGAGGGAAAAAGATGTCAATGTTGCAAGCCAAAGTCCACCAAGAATACAGCTGTGGCCCAGCAAGCTGTGCTTAGTTATCCTTTTTAAACAAGGGAGGCGGAACCCCATGGAGAACTATAGGACTTTTCTATAGGAACAGCTGCTATAGGACTAGGCTGTTGGCTTAGGTGATTTGAGAGAGGCTCCAAATTGAATGCAAGTAGGAAGCAGGGAAATTCTGCAATGAGATATCATCATAATTTCTATTTAGGATGCCGGAGGAGTGGAGGGTAGCTGTAATAGATTAAAGAAGGAATAGCCATTTATTTTAGCCATAATAGGAAGATGCTGGTCATTTTTGCAGGTTTGCCACTGGTTTTGAGAGGTTTTGTTTCAGAGTGTGACTGGCAGCATGAAGGATGAAAAAGATTACTTGAAGATGAGACTCAGTTCAGTCACTGAGAGGGCCAGAGGGGCTACTCAGCCAAGAGCACCCAGAGTAGGGAGACTCCCAGGAGTAGCACCAAGCTGACAACTTTCAGGCTTTTAGTTAGAATATCAGCAGAAGAGGAAAAAAGCAGAAGAAAAGCAGTTCAGGCAAGGAACTATCTCCAGGGTAGGCAGTTTTCTTGGGGAAAGGGGAAGGACAACTGCCAGTCACAGCATATCTCACTAATCTAAACTCTTTGTTGTTTAATCATTCACTTCTCACAGAGCCTCCATGCTTTTGCCCTGCAGTTTAACCATTCACTGCTAGGCCAAGTCCCCTACACCCCCCTGCTTTTTTTGTTTTCCAGCATCTGCTGGAACAACATACCAAAGGCCTCAAGGATTAAAAAAAAAATAAAAAGAAAATTTCAGTAGTAAGAATCCAAATGTGAACAAGTGTGGGGAGTTGAACAAGTAGGCGACATCATGAAGGTACTTTAGAGTGATATTGTGAGCTTTCATTTGTAATTTATGAAGATGGCTCAGCAATTGACCTTGGAGATTAGTAATCTCCCTCTTAACATTTGTGTACAAAACATGGTGAAGCATGCACTGGACTTTCTCTTAGGACTCTGACTCGTTCAGTGGGAGGTATGATTCACAAAGAATAGTATCAGACATCACAACTAAGCCAACTGCGAGTCCAAAGGGTTTGTTAGTACTCACCAAACCAGCTGATTGTTGCTTCAAGGGCATGCAGTTGCTCTAAGATTTCTTATTCTATGTTGGTCTGAGTTCGCAGTTGAGAGGTAATATTTTAGAAATAGGTCCTCATAGTTTGAGCAGTTTGAACGGAATGACTTAAGGTGACTACAGTAGCTGTCACTGTAGCTGTCACATAATAGCTGTAATTAGAATGTCCAGAAAATGTGTTTGTCTGATATGTTCAAGTGTTTAGGTAATTTGTTCCAGGACTGACTTTCCCATCCATTCTCTTGTGAAGATCGGTGGGGAGCCAAGCTTTGGCTCATTGTCTGAGTATCATTATGAATAATGTTTAATTGAGAGATATTAAAATTACATGCCATTGAGGCTGGAAAAGAATACAGTAACTATTACTGGTGGTATTGGTGACTATACATAATGGAAATTCTTCTGCCAGGAAACACCATGTGTAGGGTAACAGATACCAATCATTGGAATAGCCCAAGTGGCTTCAATTCTTCCCACAGTCCCTTTTTTTGTTTTGTTTTGTTTGTTTGTTTGTTTGTTTTTCCAGTACCGGGAATTGAACTCACGACCTCACGCTTGCCAGGCAGGTGCTGTGCCCCTAAGCTAAATCCCCAGCTCCCCCACAGTCCCTTTAAGGGCCAGGAGGGGGCAGCCAAGTTTCACCTATATATGAGGGGTCCTTAGAGTAAGGGGATTATGATTTCCCCCATGTGTTTTAATAAATTTTCTTATTGCTGAAACAAAATACCCGACACCCAAAGTTAAAGGAGGAGAGGTTTATTTAGCTCACAGTTTGTAGAGGTTTCAGTCCATGATCGGCTGGCTCAAGGGAGGGTTGCATAACAGTCAGATAACATACAGGAGAAACAGTTCATGGCAGCAGAAGGCAGCAAAACAAGCAAAGGTCAACAACAGCTCTTTCTATCCCTTATATCTCATCCAGGCTACTTAAGGAGAATAACACTCACACACTTAATCCGAGTACCCTTCACCTGAGCATTGTACAGTGAATTGATCCCAGTGTCATACATTCTAGATCCAGCCACCTCTGAAAAATCAACCTATGACTGCATGAGGCTTTGATGGGGGGACTTGTAGATACAAGGCATAACACCACATAACGATGTAAAAAACAGGTGAGATAAAACAATGGCCCCAGTAAACTATACCACTTACCTGAGGTCTATATGTCAGCAAACTCGGAAAGACAAGGAGCCTTTTTATCTTTTTAATTTGGAGTTGTAAATGACTTATGTGATCTTGCAAGAAATAGATTTTTAGAAGTGAAGTGAATTCTTGAACTTTGTAGCATCTGTTCAGCTTGACTCGTGAAGTTTTTTTGGTACTGCTGTGAAACATTCTAAATCACAATTTAAAAATTTTAAAATCTTATTAAATTAAATTCTTTCCACCACATTCCCCCTTTTTTGTTTTAATAATTGGGTTTTGAGGAACTCATTGGTTCACTCTACTATAATGGCCTGTTTTGTGGATTGTAAGGGGTTTTGGTGAGGTCTAACATGCCAGAAAGGGAGAAATGCTGTAGGGAATTGGAAGTACAGCAGGACCATTATCTGTTTAATTTGTAAGGGTAAAATCTCATCATGGAAAAATGCGAGAGTAGAGGACATTTCATATGCTCTACAGATAAGTTTTGTAAATGTCTAAATATAGGAAAGAGCGTCTCATCATTTCCATTATGAATAAGGTCAGGTTCAACCATTTGTAGTCTCCACAACACAGGCCAAATCAGGGACAATTCTCAGAGGTTGATCAGGGAACTGTCATTTTTTATCAATCATGGTTGTCTTAGAAGTTGAACTCCTGTAAAATGTTAACATGTCAATTTCAAAATTTTATAGAGAAAACATGAGATCAGTGGCAACATAACATATTAACATAAGGATCATGATGGCATCATTATATTAAGTGACATGAAGAAATTTTATATAAATTTGTTGTCTTTTAATAGAGTGTCACCTAAATATATATATATCTGTCTATAGATGTATTTTATGTGACATTGTTTAGACTGTGAAATGTTTGAGCATCTTTAAGTGTTGTAACATGTATGATAAACACATAATGATTACATAACCATAAATCTTACAAAAGTATTTGCATATTTCTGTCTCATGTTAGATTGGCATGTATATTTTATCATAAATAGTTGGAAAACAAGTAAAGGAGAAACCAGATACTTGAGTTTAAAAGTTTATCATGATGGATAATTTGATGTAGAAGTCACTTGTATGATGTTTTTCAGTTTTGCATCTGTGAAGACTTGTACATTTAGGAAATATAGGTATATTTAATATACCATGAAGTCAGCAGTAATGAACATCACAGTGCAGGTTGGAATTATCCAAAGGGGCAGCTTTGTACTGGTTTTCATAATTGATCAGTTTAGATGTCTCTACCAGTCATGCAGAAAAGCTCGTGTTTTGTATTAATTTCAGAAATGAGAGTTATAGCCTTTGTCTGATAGTACCAGTTAAACTGGAGAAGAGACTTGATTGGCTGGCTCAAGGGAAGGTTGCTTAACAGTCAGGCAACATACAGGAGAAACAGTTCATGGCGGCAGAAGGTAGCAAAACAAGCAAGGGTCAACAACAGCTCTTTCTATCCCTTATATCTCATCCAGGCTACTTAAGGAGAGTAACACTCACACACTTAATCCGAGTACCCTTCACCCTAGC
>NW_004955501.1:6384023-6385193 GCF_000276665.1 Chinchilla lanigera
TATTAAGAATTTTATATTTTTTTAAATTTAGTTTTGGTAATTCATATATATCTAGTAATGTGTGCATTTCTTCTGAGTTTTCCATCTTATTGGAGTACATGTTCCCAAAGAAGGTATAGATGATCTTCTGGCTTTCTGTCATGTCTGTGGTGATTTTGCCCTTTTTATTCCTAATTTTATGTGCTTGAATCTTTTTATTGATATGGTTGACTAAGGATTTGTCTATTTCATTTAACATTTAAAGAACCAATTTATTCTTTGTGTTGTTTTCTTAGTCTCAGTAGCATTAATTTCTGCTCTGATATTTCTAATTTCTTCCCTTGTATGTGCTTTAGATTTAACTTCTCTCGTTTTTTGAGAACCTTCAAGTTCAACAATAGGTTATTTTTTGAACTTGCTCTATTTGATGATTAAATACTATAAATTTACAGATTTTTTCATTCATTGATTTTCAGATTCACTGCTATAAATTTTGTGATTTTTGATTCACCATTATAAATTCATCTCTATGAATTTCCCTTGCATGGATGCTTTCATTGTGTCTCATAATCTCTAGTATGTGATATTGGCACTATTGTTTAAGTATAGAAACTAATTTATTCTTTAATGTCATCTGTAACCCATTGGTTATTCAGGAGAACGTTATTTAATTTCCATATGTTTATGTAGTGTTTGTGGTTTCTTATGCCAATGATTTCCAATTTCATTGCAGTATGGCCTGATAATATGAATGAGATACTTTAATTCCTTTGCATTTACTTAAGTATGTTCTATGAGCTAGTATGTGGGTTATTTTGGAGAAAGTATCATGTTGCTGCTGAGAGGAAGGTGTATTCTCTTGTTGTGGAATGGAATATTCTGTAGACATCTACTAAGACCATTTGTTTAAAGCTTTGGTTCTGTTATGATTTTTTTGTTTTGTTTTGTTTTTGTGAGACAGGGTCTTGCTATATAGTTTAAACTGGCCCTGAACTCACTATGTAATCCAGGCTGGCTTGAAACTCATGGCAATCCTCTTGCTTCAGCCTCTTGAGTGCTTCAATTACAGGCATGTGCCACTATTCAGCAGGTCTAATATTTCTTTGATCATTTTTTGTCTAGTTGATCTATCTATTTGTGACAGTGGGGTACTGCATTCCTCCACTGCATTTGTGTTAGTGCTTCTCTAAT
>NW_004955501.1:6388588-6400673 GCF_000276665.1 Chinchilla lanigera
AAATCAGGGATTGTGATACATCTTGCCCTGCCTTTGTTTATTTTGCTATCCCAGGCCTCTTGCTTTTGCTATTCCAGGTCTCTTTTGGTTCCAGATAAATTTTGGGAATGCTTTTTCTAGGTCTGTGAGGTATACCAATGGTATTTTCATTGGAATTGCATTGAATCTGTAAAACAATTTTGAGAGTATAGCCATTTTCACAATGTTGGTTCTTCCTATCTATAAGTAAGGAATATCTTTCCAGTTTTTGAAATCTTCTTCAATCTCTTTTTTCAGAGTAGTGTAATTTTCACAGTATAGGTCTTTCATTTCTTTTGTTAGATTAATTCCTAAGTATTTCAGTTTTTTGATGCCATTGTGAAAGGTATGGTTTCACTTATTTCTCTTTCAGTATGTTTGTTGTTTGTATATAGGACTGCTATTGATTTTTGAGTGTTGACTCTGTATCCAGCTATGCTAATGCATTTGCTGATTAATTCTAGGAGTCTTTTGATGGAGTTTTTGGGGTCTTTTATGTAGAGTATCATGTCATCTGTGAATAAAGATAATTTCACTTCTTCCTTTCCTAGCTTTATTCCTTTTATTTCTCTCTCTTGTCTAATTGCTCTGGCTAGTGTCTCGAGAACTATGTTGAATAGGAGTGGTGACAGTGGACAACCTTGTCTTCTTCCTGATTTTAAAGTGAAAGCTTTCAGTTTTTGTCCATTTAGTATGATGTTGCCTCTTGGTTTGTCATAGATGGCTTTTATCAGATTGAGGTAAAGTCCATCTATGCCAACTTTCTATAAGGTTTTTATCATTAATAAGTGCTGGACTTTATCAAAAGCTTTTTCTGCATCTATGGAGATGATCATGTGATTCTTGTCTTTAGATCTGTTGATGTGTATTATATTGATTGATTTGCATATATTGAGCCATCCCTGCGTTCCTGGGATGAATCCCACCTGATTGTGGTGTATTATCTTGGTGATTTGCTGCATTCTATTAGCTAATATCTGGTGTTATTTCTGTCAACAGGCTTTCAAATGCCCTTTGTGCTATCATCTGATTCTTCATTGATTCCAGTAAATCAAATGTTTGTCTTCTTCTCATCATCTAGCAACTATTGAATTAATTTTTTTGTGGTCCCTTGCTATTTTTAGGTTTTTCATTTGAAGAACACTAACCACAACCCTGTCTTCTAGATCTGATATTCTATTTAATATTGGTTGACTCTGCTACATATACTTTCAGTAGAATTTTGTGTCTCCTGGATTTCTGTTTGAATCTGTTTTATAGAATCCAGTTATTAACCCATATCGAATGTTCAGGGTTTCCATATCTTTCCTAAGCTACTCTCTTTTTTTAAAATCTGTATCCACTCTACAGTCATTAATCAGTTCCTTCCTTATGGTCATTAACTCTCTAATTTATCTATGTTTTGTTTCAGTAAAGGATTTGTTGACCTCTTTTGTTACTTTCACTGCTACCATTTCACAAAATTCAGCTGGGAGGTTTTTTAATTTCTTCCACCTTAAGGGTCCCTTGATTTGCCTTGAGCAAGTTGAGGATTATGGGTTGCATCTTGCTTACATGTTTTTTCATTTTCAATTTTTTGTTTGTTTATTTGTTTTCTGTATTGATGCTTGTAAAATACTTGTGTTAGCTAGCTTTTATTTTTTACTCATATCCAGAACTCTCCTGAAAATGACTACTTCTCAAAGATATCTTCCAGATTTAACTGGTTTTTGAGTTTGCTCTTAGGTCCTGCCTCTTCAATTTATAAAAGATGATGGGTTGCTGATTTTTGGCCATCTAGTTCTGGACTGTAGTATTGTTTATGAGCCATCTAGTTCTGGACTGTAGTATTGTTTATGAGCCACAGATCAACTTGGTATGGGCATATAAGGGAGATCAATTGTCACAATGACTGTGTCACCTTGGGTAACATAGTACAATCAGTGATAACAATAGCACCAAGCACAGACTGGAAAATGATAGACTTTGATAATTATTAATTTGTCACCTTCTGCTATGGGTACTAGATTTATAGTTATATAACAAAATCTAAGATAAATCAGAAAATTATATACAGTAACTATCCACTCAGTAAAATGACTTTACCCTTAAGGGAGAAAATTTAAAAAGGATAAGAGGAAAAAATAGAGATAGCAAAAAAGAAAAATAGACTAGAAGCAAGGCTGAAGGACAAAGAAAGACTATGAAGTCTCAGGAACCTGGAAAAGAAGATAAGAGGGAAAGAAAGAAATAAGAAACAAAAACAAGAACAATGTAAAGCAAAACAAAAAATTAAAAATAATGTTCATATTATTCATGTAAAAACAAAAACAACCAACCAGGAAAAAAAAACAAAAAAAACACCACAAGTGTTGAAAAACATTTCTCTGTGATTTCAACCCTGTGTTTATCTTCTGGGCTCTACAGTTTTGGGGCAGTGTCCAATTCAGTGCATAGCTCTGCTCTCTCTGGTAGAGTGAGAGGGCACTCAAAGCCCAAATCCATGCTGGATATTCCCAGAAATTTTGCAGTAGGATTATAGTCAGGTGCTGGATAATCCCAACTAGCTTGCAGTAGGATTACGATAGATGTTAGTTCAGTAACTTTCAAATCTATAGAAGTTCAGGCTGATATTGGCCTCTGATCCTAGAATTGGGTCCCGAATCATTTAGTCTACAATAGTTTGGGTGCCTCTTGCTGGCCTGGTCATGTCTCCCTGACCCTGGATTTTTCCTGTGGTTGTCTCCAATCCAGTCACTGTGGGTTTTTATCATTGGGAGCCCTGAGATGGAGCCAACCCACAGCTGCTCTGAGTACTGGGTTCAGTTGGCCTTAAAATGACATCTGTCCAAGCACTGTGCCCACCAAACACTGTAGTTGCTTGCACTGGAGTCACTCACCAGCTGTTGTAGCACAATATCCACTGCTCTATTCACCTGGTATGTTTCTCCTTGGAGGCCTCTGGAGTCACCTGCTTTTACCATCTCTCTGTAGATTCAATCTTGCTTTCTCATGCTGTGAGCCAGGAGCTGTGGAGAAGGTGAATATTGCCATTTTCTTTTTCTGCATTGAAGTTGGTCTCTTTACTTACTCTGTGGGCTCCAATTTTCCTTTTAGATCCCTCCTTCTCCTCTTCCCTAAGTTGCTACCTTCCAGTGTCTGGATTCCAAATCTTGGAAATGCTCTCTTGTTTCTTTTTACTGCTTACCCATCTTCTTGAAAGTCTCCGTATAGTTATTCTTATAAATTGTATCCTCCATAAACCCTTTTCAACATACTCAAGCTCACCAACTCTGCTGCTATCTTTCTGTGCTTTTTCTTATTCGGGCAGGGCAAGAACTTTAGCATAGAAAATACTTTCATATCAAAATAAATTTCTATACTTAATGCTTTCTTCACATGTTCTTCTCTGTCTTGCTTGCCATAATTTGTCTATAACAAAACTGGCTTCAGCTGCTTGGATTTTAAAGTGTTCTCTTTCTCCCTCTCTCTCTCTCTCTCTTCCTCCTTGGTCTCAGGTTTTTACATTTTTAAATTTGACTGGCTGTGAACAAATCTGTAAATAGCCTTGAAAAAGTGGTCTTATCGTTATTGTAGCAGCAGGAGAGTGAATTAACCCTGTAATTGTAGTCCAAGAACTTTCAGTGTACCAGAAATATTTCAAGCATATTTATTAAAGAAAAATACCAACTCAGATTGGAAGCCAAAAGTAAATTTATCAATCACCTAGATTTGTAAAATGTGTTCTTGTGATTCTGGGTTAGCTCTTACTCTGGAGCATGGACATTTTATGATTGACTCCTTCTTTTTACTGAGGCAAAAGGCATTGTATCCCCTTCCCATTTCTTGAATTAGGGTTCCCCTCATTATCAAACTTGGAGTGACTGGCTCAGTGATATCCTTTTTTTTTTTTTTTACATTTGTGACTTTTTTGTTTTAGTCTTTTTACCCTGTGTATTATTTTTACAACCTTTCCGAAGATGTCCCTCCTTGTCAGAATTATGGTATTTTTGAGGCTGCTAGGTAGCAGTAAGTACTTGTGCCTTATGAATCTTAAGGGTGACATGAATGGCTTGAGGAAAAGTCTGGGAATTTATCTGGGATTGAATCTGGAGATCAGCATAGAGACCTTCTCCCATGAGCATGTTAATTTCAATAGGAGTTCTTGCATTTCAAGTCTTGAAGGACTGAACGGTGGTGGCTTCCTGGTGTTCTTGAAGACATACATTAAACTGAATAGTAATAAGCAGTGTTTTCATGAGGACTCTTCTATGGGCTGTGTCCTACTGAGTCTACAGTTCTTTTGTAAATAGGTTTTGTAGGTCATTATCAGAAATGCTCTTTTCAATCTCTTTGAATACAGCATAAGGCAAATGTTCATTTCTGGGTCCTTGATTTCCCTAGGAACAGGATAAGCATGTACTTTTTCATTTTTTTTTCTTTTTAGTCTCTTTTCAGTATTTTTAATAGAGGGCTGAAAGTGTAAAGAGGGCAGAAATTCACCAAAAGGTGGAGGAGTTAGAAAAGGGGCTTCCAAAGGAGTCAGGAGAGAGGCAGCTCTTATAATGGGTCCTCTTCTCTTTGAATGGATTGAATAGGACCCTGCAAAGATGCTAGGTAGCAAGGTATGCAACTTTTATGGGACCTAAAGATTGTGTCAATTTCTGTCCCACATATTCTACCTCCAGAGTTCCCTCCAAAGGAAACTGAGGGTACTGCTGCTGAATAACAATTAAGAGTTGAATAACCTGAAGTTCAGAAACTTTAAATTTAGAAGTTTTTAAGAGACACTGTAAATGTTGCTCAAAGTATTTTTCTTCTTTGGATAGTTTGACCCATATTGTACACAAAACAGAAGAAATGAAAGTAAAAGAGCAAAAAGAAAAACAAATGAATTGTCCCTACTCACTTAGCAATTGAACAGTTGAAAGACCTTTGGGTTCATAAACCTAATCTTTGATTTGACTGATACTTTGCAGGCTATTCCCTAGCTGCCTCTGTCCTCTTACTAGGAAGAGGTTGGACATGTTGCTGCTTCTTTTCCAGGATTTGGGAGGTCCTCCATGCTGATCTATAAAAGCAAGTTTTTCATTACACATGAGCACCACTTGTCACAGTGTGGGAGTGGCAATGGGAAGGATGAAAAAGATGAAAAGGTTCAGTAACTGAGAGGGCCAGAGGCACAACTCAACCCAGAGCACCCAGCATTAGAGAGACTCCCAGAAGTAGCACCAAGATAAGAAATATCAGGCTTTTATTTATAATATCAGTGTAAGAGAAAAAGGTGGTTTGGGCAAGGAACTGTCTCAAGGATAGATAGTTTTCTTGGGGAAGGGGAAGGACAGTGACAGACACATCATTCTCCACTAATGTAAACTTGTTGCTTAACCGTTCAGTTCTCACAAAGCCTGTGCGCTTTTGCCCTGCAGTTTAATCATTCATTCCTAGGCCAAGCTCTCCACAGTTCTGCTTTGTTTTTCTCTATCACATTTGCATGATGATCCTGTGTAATATTGATGCTCCATGAAATTTTAAATTAGAGAATACTAAGGTCCACATGTGAGCAGCTACCACGTGGTTATTGTCAAGAACTGCTTTTGACTTTTCCAAAGATCTTGTTTCTTCTAATCCAATGCTCTTCTCACTGTACCACACTGTACTGCACAACACTGTGTGTGCAGTCTTCTCATGGCTCTGCAAGTATACAGGTTTCAGAGAGCACTCAGTATAAGTTGGGGTGGTGGTGTATTATGACTGTGCTTCTGCACATTCTCCTAGACCAACACTGCATCACCTCCTGTCCCTTCAATATTCAATATTCAGTCTTCTCCCTCTACCAGACTGCTTCCCTAAAAGACCTGAAATCAACATGCTTTGGATATAAATGTTGGATGACATTTCCAGGGACCTTTTATAAGAACAAGAAAATGTCATCAGTTTATTTTCAAGTCTGTTATTTTCATTAAAAAAGTGACACATGCTTATTAAAGAGAATTAAATAGATCAGTAGACTTTTTAAAAAAGTCATCCATAGTTCCACCAACTGGAGAAATAACACTGTCAATATTTTTGAGCACTTTGTACCAAAAGTATCTTTTGCACTGTGTATGTATGTGTTCATTGTTTTGGTCAGAATCACTATAGAGCTTTTGTCTTTCTCTTTTTATTGACTGTTAGCTTAAGATTTGCAACAATGATTTTTAATATTTACTTGATACTGTCTTATATGATTACAATGTAACTTATTTAATGTTTTTATTTTGGCTACTAATATTATTTTCATTTTTGGATATTATGAACAATCCTGTCACAAACATATTATATGGTAATGTTACTACATATCTTTGGTTTTCCACATTAAATTCCTATGGTGAGGCTAATAAATGGAAGCTTTATTCTTCCCCTATTGGTATATACTTGCTATATATTATAAATACATTCATCATGTGCATACCCATTTCACATCTTGATCCTTTTTTACTTCCCTTTTCCCCTCCCCTCTCTTGTCTCCCTCTATCTTCAGATCTCTTCCCCATCTCTACAGGGTGTATTGATTAACTTTTATTATTAAATTAGGGCAGTTATATTTGAAAGGTGAATCCTTAGGCTAAGGGAATGGAGGTCTGGAATAGAATTCCAGGTAATGGCTTACTGGGCTAAAGTAGGGAAGAGGTGATAGGAAATAACAGTGCTTCTGGAGAGAACACTGGTTTTCAGAAAGTCTCTGGAGGGAAGTGAAAAAACTAAGGGTGTCTGTAGGTATAGATGGTAACAGGGGATAAACCAAGGATTCATTCTGAAACAGTGACCTTGCCCACAGAAGGAAGGCAGCCTTGCCACCTGCGTAGCTGAAAGCTCTCTCTCGCCATGATCACAGTCCCTGACTCAAGGCTATTGCTTTATTTGGGGTGGGGAGGGGACAGTGCTGGATACTCATGAGCATGTGCCCAAAATGAGTCATGGGAGAAGAGAAATACACACCAGTATGTCAGGTCTAAACTGCAATTGGCATCAGGGCCAAAGCTCCCAGTTCTCAGCTGCTTCTCATTCTAGACATTTTAGTTCCTGCCTTGTTCCCTGAATGGGGCCTTAACCACACTGTCAGGGGACGCTGGTGCACACATACGCTAGTTGGTCCCTTCCTTTCTAGGTGGCAGTTTGCTCTCTCATGACCTCTTAAGAATCCTGGAGGCACTTTTGAAAGCCTGCTGTTGTCTACAGCCAGCTTTTGTGTTTTAAACAAAAAGGAAAAACAAAAACAGTATCTCAGAAGGCCACTGGCAAGGAGGAAAGCTGGGAGGACCAGGTGCTGCTCAGGAAGGATGGAGGGATGTATCTTGGCAAGACTAGCAGGGTGTGGCACTGCTGTGGGATATATAATAGCTTCTTAGGAAGGGACACACATCTCTGGGTAGAAGTGTTGCTCCTGTTGCAAGGAGCAATTGTTAATAAATGTTTTACTTCAAAGAAGAGAAGAAAATTAATATTTACTGAGCATTTATGCAACACGAGGACCCTGTTTAGAACTGAATTTGCAGTTTGTCATTTACTCCCAAGCTGTCCTCTGAGGTAGGTGTGAAAATGATATGAAAACAGGTTTTAAAATGTGAGCGAACTGAGTTTCAGAGAGGTTGTGCTGCTTGCTGAGGTCACAGCCTGGTTGGGTTGGAAGCAGGAGACACGGAGCAAGCCTGGCATCTCAGTATAAATAATATACCTAGAAATGTATGGAATATGCAGGGCCCTATGCTTTTCAAAAATGATGTAACATAAAATTTAAAAGTTCTACATTTAATTGTACTTTATTAAGGTAAATGTTCACAAATTTTATATTTTATAAAATATTTATTTTTAACCTCAAAATTCTACCTTTGAAGGATTCAGTACAATGATTTCAGTGAATTTTAGAATCATGCAGCCACCAGTCCAACCCATCTTTGAGCATCTTGGCCACGACAGGCTTCTTTATGCACTAAGGCTGAGTTTGAAGGTGGCAATGGGAAAACTCTATAATCTCCGGTCACTGCCTACTCAGTAATGGCGAACCTTTTACAGCTTTCAATGATAACAAACGGCCAGCTGTGGTACACGTGACATAGGTTTGCCACTACTGGCCTGCGTTGCTTTTTCTAGACTCTAGAAAAGGGAGGTGGTTTTTGTTCCAGGAATCAGAGGTTTACTACAGCACAAAACAAAGTGAGGTAGGATTTCTGGAAGGGCAGTTCTAAACGTCAGTTATAGCCAATATGATATCATGTGATAGGCTATGAAATAATTTATAAGTCTTCTGGTATTGGTTAAGTGTTTATACAATTAAAACTTTCTAGTTATTGCCCTACCATTTTAAAGTTCTACTTATGTTCATGTTACTCTTAGGCATTCCATGATACTGAGGCTTTGAGTTTAGAAAGTTGATATATTGACCTTGTGTACAATGTTCTTTACTCGCCTGCCTCTAGCATGCCTTTGTAGCTTTGGCTTAGGCAGCAAGCAGGTCTTTCAGTCAGGATGGCACTCTGTGACCTCTTTCTTCCTCTTCCTGTGTGTCTTTCATATGCTCTTGTAAAATGCTGTCATCATTGCTGCTGTATTATTTATCACACTGTGCTGCATAGCCCTCCCTTTAATTCAGCTTCTTTCCCCATTAGAGTCCAAGCTAATGGTACTGGACTTTTTGTCCCTTAATTGGTAAGAAATTCATGTAGATTTTTCTTTAGTTCTTCTTCACCCAGGGAACTAAAAAATGTAATAATTATTATATCGCATTGAAAGTTTGCTAAAAGGAAACTAGAGAAGATTGACTGCAAAGCACTAGAGCCCATGGCCATTAACAGGATAATAATCTATCAGAAAAGAATATGAAAATATCTCTGAATCTGTGGTGTAGTTAAATGGGACTGGAATGAGCTGGTGTTGGTAGGGCTTGGGGATAGGGATTCAGTTGAAGGTTTCAAAGTCATAAAAAAGAACTTTATAAAGTCATGCATATAGTATAAAGCCTCCTAAATGTGCAGATTATTTAGGAATCATTTTTCCTACCCTCTTAATCCTGGAAATCTTAAACTTCCTTAGAAATACTTATCATTTAACAATAGCTTTCAGGGGCTGGGGATTTAGCTCAGGGGCAAAAGCACCTGCCTGGCAAGTGCAAGGTCGTGAGTTCGGTTCCTGGTACCGGAGAAAAACCAAAAAAAAAAAAAAAAAAAACAAAAAAAACAACAAACAATAGCTTTCACTTTAAGCATTGACCCTGAGTTTTCATTTGATTCATTTTTATGTTAACTGCAGAGCTCACTTTAAATATATATATATATTTAAAATTATATATATTGCCTAACAAATGACTTTTTCATATGGCACTTGCAAATGTTCTATCCATAGTAATTAAATTTTCTTTTGGCTGTCATATAACTAACTAAAGGAATGTCTGAAGCTTTATTTTAAATATGAGTGTGGTTGTTAGTAATTATTTAATCTTTGAAGTTCCTGTATGTCTTAGTATCCTTGCAACTTCTATATTTTATTGGTTGGATCTTCAGCTGATTTATATTTAAAAAACAATTTGCACAACTCAACAACACTTCTCCCACTGTTTTGTCTCTTGTTGTAGAAAATATTGCTTATTTCTGGAGAAGTCTCCTTGTGTTACTGCCTCCTTGCACCAAATGTACCTGCTTCTGATGTATTATTTGCTTGCTTGCTTGTTTATTAAGAGTGAAGGGAGGGAGGAATCTGCAGTCTGGATGAGGATTTAGGTAGCTAATATCTCCAATTATCTTACTGAGGAATTTGTTTCTGCTGATATGGTATTTCATGGAATTTCTTAACCCATTTTAGGAAAAGCTTAGAAGCTACAGAGCTCTTCACTGCTAAACAGATTTTAACTTTAAATGCAGAAGCAGAGCAATGGACTAGCATTGATGTCAATGAGAAATGCTATGTTTTCCTCCACAGGACTAGCTAGGGTTTCTTTTTCTCCTTTCTATTTATAGAAAAGCAATTTATTGTATTTTAAACTGGGGTGCAACTTTAGATGTGTCTATTACAGTAATTTGTATTGGTGGGAACTGGAGATGGTACTACTGTCTCACTGTATACCTGGTGTAGCTTGGAGTTCTTTGGGAGTCAGTGTGGAGATTCCTCACAAAACTAGGATTAGTGGTCCCATTCTACCCAGCTATTCCCCTTCTGGGTATTTTCCAGAAGAAGTGAAAACATCATACCACACTGATATATGTGCACCCATGTTTATAGCAGCACAATTTGTCACAGCTAGATCTTGGAAACAACCCAAATGCCCATCAACTGAAGAATGGATAAAAAAGATGTGCTATTTTCATACAGTGGGGATTACTGAGCTATAGCTTGAAGTTCCTCATCAGAGTTGCCGTGGAGAAAGAGAGCGAATGGCACCCTATATATGCTTTCTGTGATTGGTGATGTTACATTCAATTGCCAATGGCAAGGTCTGTACTAGAAGAGATTGACCACCGTTACTAAACTTTGAGGGTTTTTTTTTTAAATTATTGTACCTTCTAGTATGTTCCTTCCCTTGACTCCTTTATTTCCTGGGCCTCAAATGTGTAGGTTTGTGACTGGTGTTCTCCTCAGTGCATGGTACAGGGTCCCAGCAGTCCCTTCTCCTGTTTCTTTATTTCCTCCTGCATGCCTTATCTTTGCTGCCATTCTTTATCCATGTCCCTAACCTCCCAGCCACCCTCTCTGTGTCAGATTTACATCCCTGAATATGTCTGAATTCTTGGAAAGTATGTGTGTGTGTTTAAAATTAACACATGGTAGTACACTACAGACTTTATTCTGATTTTTTACTTTTATCACTCAACATTAACATTTTGAGATTTGGCTGTGCTGTTCTATGTACATTTAGTTCATGCTTCTAATTCCAGTAAATATTCTGCAGTTTAGGTCTGCAATTTATTTTTCCTTTTTCCTAAGGATGAATAAATCAGGTTGCAGCCAGTTCCTTGATTCCATAAGTAAAACTCTGATGAATAGTAACTTTAGTCCCAGACAAGGATTATCTGTTTTTCCACTTCAGTTTTAATTTAATTTAATTTTTTAGTGCTAGGGATTGAACTGAAGGTCTTGCTTTTCCTGACAGAGCACTCTACCATTGAGCTAAACTCTTTAAAAATGTGTGTTTGTTAGTAAATATTAATTTTACAAAATATTGGGTTTCAATGTGATGTTTTCATGCACGCATTTCATATGTTTTGATCATATCCATGCCCTTGATTACCATCCCTCAAACCCCCTCCCTTATTCCTTTCCTTGCAGGCAAGGATTGTTTCAGGGAATACACCTAGCAATGGGATTGCTGGGATTTCAAGGGAACAGACTCTTATTTCACTATCTACAATCAGATTTATTTTCAAACTGTCTGCTCAGCTTCATAGTTCAAGTAGTAAGGAAATCTCCCATCTCTGTGCCAGCTTGCCAATGCCTGGCATCACCGAACTTTCAAGCTTTCACTAATGTGATGAGAACAAAGAATTAGCTTCTCATGTTTTGGACTTGCATTTCTCTGACTTTTAGTAATGCTGGGTTTTAGGCTTTATCTTTTGTGAATTGCTAATCCACATTTTTTAGCTCAATTTTTGTTAGGATTTTTTTTTTTTTGGTCTTTTTCATTAAGTTATATTTTGCTGGAAATTTTATATTAAGAGGTAATAATTAGTTTTCTTATTTTGGTGTGCTTATATCTCTACCTGTTTTTCTTCCTGCTGACCAGGACTTCCTACCAGGTCTTTTAATCAACAAGTTGCTATAATTCCAGCTACTATGATCCTGGCATGTATGGCATGTATGGCCATATTTTAGTAAAAATTTCTGTTAATTTTTTAAATCTTTGAGGTTGGGACAGTGATGAGATACCTCTGAGAACTCCTAAGAATTTGCTTCATATTCTTAGATCCAATTCTTTAAAAGACATTCAAATAAAAATCTTCCTAAAATCTGAAATATTTTTCCGGTAGTGACCAGCTAAAGTGATATTGCTCAGTTATGGACAAGCCTTATAAACCAACACTGAGTATGTATAGAGTAAATGATGTCATTAGGCCATATA